>NW_021963137.1:0-182914 GCF_901765095.1 Microcaecilia unicolor | reverse complement strand
TGTCAAGGCGGAACCGGAAAAGGACAGGTCGGTGACCCTGCTTAACCCATTATGCCCAATGTTCCCATATGTTCCCAAATATGGGAACACTGAGCACTAATGGGTTAAAGGTGTGGAGGTCCACACAAGCTGGGGCTCTTGCTGTCACGGTGGAGCCGGAAGAGGAAGATTGGTGGCGACCACCAGAAGCGGATGTGCTGCTTTGCTTACATGGTGAGCGGCGGATGGGGGGGGTTTATATGTTGTTACCATTTTTCCAGCTGTTGCTGGGGGGGAGGGGTATGTACTCCCTGTTGGGATATGTTTGAAAGTTGTTAATAAATTAAGCTGCGACCTACTGTTATCCCAAGTTGATGTGAACGGGAGTTTTATTGATTGAGGTACTGTAGGGGGAAAATAAGAGGGGGGAGATGAAAATGGGGGGTTGGTATGTGTCCTGCTGAACAGGTCCCAGATCCGAGTGTTAAATGTTATGTGAAAGGATCAAGAGATTTTGACTTAAAAGTGAAGTCCAAATTCTTGCTTCCTTTTAAAATGGCCTTCTTCTTACTCTTTACTAGGGATGCACACAGCACAAATATTTCCAGTTCATTTGTGGGCATTTTGGCCGATTTTCTGATATTTTTTTAGTTTGTCTGCAACTTTTTTCAGGCATCAACGTTTTTGTACACAGGTAGAAGAAAATAATGTGTGGAAATCAACTTTATACATCTTAATTCATTGGTTTACATGCATTAAGTTTTTTTTTTTTTTACTAAGGCGCACTAGCGTTTTTAGCATGCACCAAAAATAGGCTTGCGCTAAATACTAGAGATGCCAATGTATTTCTATGGGCATCTCTAGCGTTTAGAGTGCACCTATTTTTTTAGCATGTGCTAAAAACGCTAGCATGCCTTAGTAAAAGACCCCCTAAATGACTTTTGCACAATTTAAATTAAACAAACTGAATGTGTGCAATGAATGTGCACAACTGTCTTTTACAACCTCTCAAAAGTACTGTGTTAAGGCTACTGAAATGAAGCAGAAAAAATTTACAGTAGTCAGTCTGGGCCATCTTGTGATTTGCTTTTGTTTGCTTAAGGAGAGTGAATGCCTTTTTTTTCCTCAGAGACAAAGAGCTAAATATGTCATTTACAGCTGCTAGAGTTGACATCAACCTCCCATTTCAACAATCCTGAACTCCTCCTGCCCCCCCCCCCCCCCACACACACACACACCATGTGTGGAGCTAGAATTCCCCCCCCCAGTGTTAGTGTAAAAACTGGTAAAAAAAAAAATTATGCATATTTGGTTTCTCACAAGAAAAAAAAAGAATTAGATATAAAGATAATAAGGAGAAAAAAAACAGTCAAAAGGAAACTAAAAAAAAAAATAGAGAAAAGAATAAGAGAAGGAAGAAGTAGATAAAGAATTAAAAGTGGGAGATAATGTTCAAAAGGAGAGATGGAGACACAGAGTTTTGAAGTGCCAGATACTTTGCAGGGTCCTACGATCAGATAAAGAAAACTTCCTTTGTACTCTGCTTTACTAGGCAGGTAAAGGGAATTCTTTTATTTTTGTCAGAGTTCCAGGCAGACAGATTAATTTTGACTTCTTAAGAGCCCTTACATACCCAGCAGCTGTTTCTGTAGCACATGTTCAGTTCTACACAGAAGGTATGTGCCAGGATCAAAGTAAGCCTGCCAGTTCTCATCTAATCTGAAACATAAAAGTAAAGTGAGTTCAGGTAGTCCATGCCGACCTGGGACAGGCAGAAAGGGCAAACCTGTACAGTCAGGAAGCCAGCATTTAAGCCTCAAAATGCACACAAAATGATGGGCACTAAGAGCTATTCTGTACCAGTATCTGGGTGCCAGATGCCATTATAGAAAACAGTGTAAGTCAGCGTTTACAGGCCAACATTTAGGCATGAATGGCAGAGACTCCATTCATTCATTTTCTAAGCTAATTGGCTTTTGATTTTGATATAAAAATATTCAATAAAAATTGTGGAACCAATGAGGAATTTGCAATGCTGCGCTAAGAAGCTAGTTTTTGGCAGCATTTGCATTGTGACATCTGAGGATCCCCTTTTCAAAAGTACTATTTAAGTTGATAAATGCACGTAAGTACAAGTTTGATGACATTGGAAATTTATATTCTAAGATTATTTGCTGGGAAAGAGTACTGTATGTAACATTTAGGCATCAGCACTTAAGCCCGGTTTATGACAGGTGTACTGTGGGGGTAAAGAAGAGCAGTGTAGTAAGAACTGTAGAAGAGGCACTGCCAACATGAGAAAGACAAGTAATCTCATACACAGATTTTTATTAGGAACTACACCTTGTAGAATCGACACAGGGCCGTGTTTGGCACCAACTGCGCCTGCCTCGGGAGTCTGATTAACTAAGGGGTCCTTTTACTAAGGTGTGCTGAAAAATGGGTTGCAGTAGTGTAGGCGCGTTTGTGGGCCGCGCCAATCCATTTTTCAATGCGCCTGTAAAAAAGCCCTTTTTAAAAGTTATGTCCAGCTGCTAGAGTTTACACTAGCTGCCTATTGGAAGACCCCTCAGGTCCCTTCTGTTGTTAAGTGGTTAAATAGATGTGGTATATTTGTGAATGGAAAGATTGAGAGCTATTCGTTGTAAAACTTTATCTAAATGGGAGGTGGTCTGGGAGCCTTTTACTTTACATTCTTCTTTTTATTACAGAGTACAGAAACTTAAGGGGTAATGGGATGGTAGGGTTTTTGTTTTTGTTTTTTAATTTTTAAGGAGGGTTGAGGTATTGTTTCATATAACTTCGTTATAAATAATGGAAGTTACCAGTTTGTGCTATAACAAGTACTTTAGGACTTGTGAATTATTGAAATTTTATTGCTGTTTATTATTATTTGCATAATTTGTTGCTACTGATATCTTCTTGGTTTTTGTATTGTCTCTAATTGGTTTAATAAAGATTTCTTTAAATTCAAAAAGCCCTTTTTAAAATTTTGCCGAAATGGACGTGCGGCAAAATCAAAATTGCCGCACGTTCATTTTGGGTCTGAGACCTTACCGCCAGCCATTGACCTAGCGGTAAGGTCTCCACATGGTAACCGAGCGGTAATGACCTACGCGCGCCAAATGTCACTTGGAGCGCATAGCTGATGCAAGCCAGAAAAATAAAAAAATATTTTTGGTGAACATAGTGGACACGTGCCAAAAATGAAATTACCGCAAGGGCCATGCGGTAAACTGTGCGGTATCTCCATTTTGGTGCACAATGGGAATGCATAGGACGCTGTACGCAGCTTAGTAAAAGGGCCCCCCAAGAGATGCTGACCACTGTGTATGGTGGATGAAAAGAAAAACGGTTTTAAAAAAAAACGGTAGTGCTATTATAAAATAGGGACAGTTCAAGGTGCAGCTAGGTTTATCAGCACTCTATCTTTTTAAAGACCCTTTGACTTTTCATTTTATTTATTTATTTAACACATTTATACCCCTCATTTCCCACCAATAGTAGGCTCAATGTGGCTTACAAAACCGTAGGGCAAACTACATTTCAATTAATAACATAACAATGTGATATAGTTCAGTAAATAAACATAATTAATGTAATTTAAAAATAATCAACGTATAGGTATCGTAAAGAACAACAGAGATAATAAGATGTGAATAATAAAGGTAAGGGTCCATTGAATTTGCTGTAACAGGAAGAGGTAATTAAGTTGAGTCAGGAAGGTAAGCCTTCTTAAACAGGGTGGTCTTCAGTAATTTCCTGAAATTTAGATGGTTCTGAGTTAATTTTAAGATTTTAGGTAGTGCATTCCATAACTGTGTTCCTATGAAAGAGAAGCTGAATGCGTTGGTAGACTTGTATTTGAGGCCGTTGCAATCTGGATAGTGTAAATTTTACATCCACCATACACAGTAATTCAACATCCTTAGTTAACCAGATTCCTTCCGAAACATGGCCCCATGTCGAGTCTACAAGGTGTCATTCCTAAATAAAATCTGTGTTTGAGATTTACTTGTCTCTCTCATGTTTGATAGTGCTTTCTTCTAAATTACTGTTCTTTACCACTACTGATACACTCATAATGTTCTCCGTTCCTCCACCTCAGTGGTTCACTCCTCGGAGATGTAAATGCATACATCTAATGTTGCATTTTAGCATATAACTAATAGATCATATAGTTACATGTGTACCTGTGAGACTGTTATGGTATAAGCCAATCATCAGAATTAAATGTGTAGCATGATGTTGTGTTGGATCAGATACATATATATACACCAATATATTTGTGCAGCTTTTAAAAATACACTGCAGCAGAACTGGCTTTCATTCCAAAAGCCCTCTTCACCTCTCCCTTTGGGGGACATTTAAGAGACTATGAGGCATATTTTCAAAGCACTTAGCCTTCCAAAGTTCCATAGGTTTCTATGGAACTTTGGAAGGCTAAGTGCTTTGAAAATATGCCTCAAAGGGTACTGTGCTTCAAAGAGAAATAAAACTCCCTCTGCCCTCCCACCTAAAAGGACTGAACAAAAGCTATGACTAAGGTGGGTACCTGGACGCTCATCAGACATCTCTGAAAACCAAAGACCCAAGAGACCGAAAGTCTGGAGAACCCATTGAAGACAAAGACTTCAGAGGGGAAACCATAAACAGGACATTGCTTGTCAAAGGTATACCTGCCCCTCCCATCAGCTTTCAGACATGTGCAGAAAGGAAGGACTTATAATGTGGTCATGTGAACAGACTACATTAACCATAATGCCTTGCAAAATATCCAGGACATGCACACACCATGCTTCTCTGCTAACATTATAAAAGGCCTGGAAACAGCCCAGCTCACTCTCTTGGAACCTGCCTCCTCTTGGAACCTGCCTCCTCTTGGGACCTGCCTCCTCTTGGGACCTGCTGCTCTCTTTGGGGTCCGCTGATGCCTTGCTCCTGAAACATGTGCTCATCCATCAGCTGGACCACAGCATGCTTGTATCAAGGACTGTAAGTAACATAACTTTTGATCTAGACCTGCTACTTTGCCTTACTTAAGCACAGATTATCTGTAAAGATCTCTTAAAACCTACCTCTCGTGTGCAATTGTATATTAAATCAACCTTTTTTGAAGCTAAAAATACGGTCTCTTTGTGTTCTGAGTATATGGTATCTTTTATATATACTTAATTTATTTAATTTATTGCAATTATCACCTTTGGTGATTGGTGGAGAAATTAATATCCTAAAACTATAAATACAGCACCTGCTCTTAAATTATAAACAGTAGCGAGTGCTCTAGAGCTCTTTTCCCCAAGATAATCATTCTTGTAATAGGACCCATCCATGCCCCCCCCCCCTTGCTATAGAATTAGGCATTCGCTTAGCACAGGTATACATATAAGTGCAAATTTAAGCCAATTTGTGCCAATTAGCACACTTTAATGGCAATTCTTGCTCCTTAGCATCAATTAAGTCATTAAGTTGTGCATGTAACGAACAGCCAGTATTCTATACTACATACAAGCACAATTTTATGTCCAATGTGCATAAATGTATGCACAATGGAAATGCATACTGAAATATCTGAGCTGTGAAAACTAATTGAGGGAAAACAATCTGAGGTTCTAAATGTCCTTGAATGACTAACAATATAATGAAGAACCCAGCAAATACTTCAATATATATGGTCTCAATGACATAATAAAACACTCTTGACAATACACTAGCAGCAAGATGGTTGTCATTTGAATGAATTAAACCATTGTTGTATGTATCAATGTCGAGACACAACCCCTGAAGAAGCCATTAGAGTGAAACGGGTCTGGCCGCTGTCGGGTGTCAAGTGCTCAACTTTTCTTGCTGCTATTTATAAAATATAAGAATAAGGAACAAGAATGAAGTTTAACTATTGCTGCTTTGAGAAATACGTGTCATATTTGAGCAGAAATTTTAAATAATTAAATAACATTTTTTTTAGAAAAAGCTTAATAACCATATAGTTATAAATAAAATTAAAATATCACAAGGTTTTTTAGACCAATGATGAATAACACAAACCCAGTAAAAAACGCTGAAATTGTAGTAAGTGTTTGGGTGTTTTGAGGTCTTTCCCTCGTGTTTTATTATATCATTGAGACCATATATTATTGAAGTATACGCTGGGTTCTTCATTATATTGTTACTGAAATATCTGAGCCATATGTGGCTCAAGTCAGGTAAACCTGTACCATTTACACTGCCAACATATCCTTCTTTGAATATTTTGCATTTGGTTAAGACAGGAACATTCACTAGCATACTCAAACATTCACATTGTTTACAATCACAAATCTTGGAATATGTTCACCATTCAGAATCACTGCATGTCAATCCCGACATCTTGAAAAGAAAAATTCTGGCACGTTTGAATGGGGTCAAGTTTCCTCGAAAGGTTTGAGTTTAATCTTCATATCTCAGAATTTGGATTTGTACTGCATTGTACTAGGGACCAACATGTCATGGTTGATGTTAGGTAAAGAGCTGCCAACTAGGATAATGTTAGGCACCTGGGATTGATGGCAATGGCAGATGTAATAATACCAATGTTTAGTTATCCAAATGTGCACAGTAACACTTGAAACTTACAAGAGCTGATGGACTGAGCCCAGCAAGGATACATCACATGTTCAAGATCATAAAATAAAGACACTGTGCTACTAGAGCACTTCCCAACAATTCCCAACAAAAGAGATCTTTGCTGTTTTTGAAGTGGGGGCCAGTTTATCAACAAAAAAAAAGTTCAATGTGAGAACCAAGACCATCACTGAGGAAAGCGGCAGACACCCTGTCAACCTCCGCCATCCTGTTTCCACTCCCATCTCCTTCAAACTGGCTCTGCTCCTCCATCCAGGTTTTTTTTTATTTTTTATTTATAGAATTTTATAATACATAATATTCAATCTTGAATAACAATACACAATATATGCAAGTCTTCATCATGAATTAAGTAGAAAAAAATATATAGAAATAAATTCAAAAATATCGACCACAAAATCAAGGTAATCTGATCCAAGAAACAAGAAAAGTGTATATTTAATTCTAACCCTAATAGCTAGATTTATCCTCATACCTAATAAAAAAAACTGCGCCAAGCTCTGGCGGTTTACTCCAAGTTGCTATACAGTGTTACATTCAGGTCTAAACTTTCACATTTATATCCTCTCTACTTTTTAGAAAATCCTCCAATTGTTTAGGTTCAAAAAACTGATACTGTTTTGCTTGCAAGAGTATCCTACAAACACAAGGAAATTTCAACAAAAAATTTGCTCCAAGGGTTAAAACTCTTGGACGCAATACAAGAAATAGTTTACATCTTTTTTGGGTTTCCCTAGAAAAGTCTGGGAAAACCCTAACTTTTGAACCCAAGAATAAAGAATTCAAATGTCTCAAAGACAACCTGAGTACAGCGTCTCTATCTAACTCCAAGGCAAATGTTAGCAACAGAGTGGTTCTCTGTGTAGCCACTTCTAATGATGATTCCAGGATGCCGTCAAGTTCATTGAATCTTGAGGGTTCAAATTTTCTGGTATTTTACCAGTAAATTGAAGATAATATGCTCTTGTAATAGGTGGCAATGAAGTGTTGGGCATCCCCAAAATCTCCACCAAATATTTCTTAACCATTTGTACAGGAGAGATTAAAGGTGATTTTGGAAAATTTATAATACGCAAGTTAAGTCTCTTGGACTGATTTTCCAAATATTCCATGCGTCTAGAAGCAGAGTTTCTTTCTTTACATAAGTACATAAGTACATAAGTAATGCCATACTGGGAAAAGACCAAGGGTCCATCGAGCCCAGCATCCTGTCCACGACAGCGGCCAATCCAGGCCAAGGGCACCTGGCAAGCTTCCCAAACGTACAAACATTGTTCCACCAGTTCCATTTTCTCAAGTTTAACAGAAAGACTTTTTACTTCAGCAGCATGGACATCATTAATTTGCAATTGTTTTAGTGCAGTCTCAGCCAAAACCTTAATAGTTTCAGAATTGTTTTAAATCACTGATTGCAAAGTTGAGAGGGTCGTGAAGTTCAGATCCCAAAGTGACTCTAAAGTCACTACAGCAGGTTTTCCAAAATTCCCCTCAAAAACCGGGATAGGTGCTTTAATCGCTTGTTCCAGGATACTCACAGCTGAGGAGACCACAACAGGAGCTGCACTTTTCTCTGGTATATTCAAGCACTCAGCTGTTGAACCGGCTGCAGGCGGGTTCCCTCCCTGTAAGCTCCCTACACCTCCAGGAGTTGAAGCACCAGGACTCCCCTGAAGACTCTCACTTCCTGGTTGAGGGGGCGCTGCACGAAAAACAGGGCTCAAAGAAGCCCCGTCGGCACTGTCGGTCAGCTCCAATGTGCTGACTCCAGCAACAGGAGTAGAAAACATCGCCGAGCCAGACGCGATCCGAACTGCTCGAGCGTCGGCTGTTGGAGCGGAGGTTTCCCGCCAGGGAGAGAGGGAGTCTCCCTGACTTTCCCTCGCCTCTTACCCATCTATATGACAGGTAAGAACGCTCTTTCAGGATCAGCTGGAGCCCGTCTCACAAACGCGTCTGTTAGCGTCAGTCACAAAGTCGCCATCTTGGATCCCCTCCATCCAGTTTTAACCTCCCCCTATACTTTCTCTTAATATGGGAAACAGCAACCTACCCTTAACCAGCATGGCAAGGCAAATTATAAGACCTTTTTACCTTCAGAGCCATCCTTGACCCACATTACCATTTAGTCCCATCCTTGCTAAGCATCCTATCTCAGAATGTATTCAAATTAAGATAGCATAGTGAAGAATTACAAGGACAAAGACAACAGTGTAGAAGTAAACAGGCTGCAGCTGTGTTTATTGTTAAAGAACTTAAAATTAAACATAATTGATTATTCACCCGAGCTGTATTATAACATTGCATTGAACCAATCAATCAGTGATAACCACCATTTAAGCTAAGCAGGTTGTCCATTTTCATTGTCTTCTGCCACGCCATTCCAGCAAAGGTTTCAGGAAACCTGCAAGGACCTCCTTCCTATGAAACCGGGTCATATGACCCACATAAACTTTTCCCCATTGGATCAAATTAAGGAGGACTGTTTGCTACACCACAAATAGCCATGTCAGCTTGGGTTCCCACCTCTGGGGCCAGTGAGAACATACTGGCTCCCTCCACAATAAATGAAACCGGAACCCTACAACTCGAAGACTGATAAATCATCTCAATGACCTCCTGATATCGTTCAAGAAAACATTGAGGCCTATATCTGAAAGATGCACCCCATCATGACTGTAAAGGCTACATCGACCATCCATGTCTTACCTGTAGCTTGCCCCTTGATAAAACCAATAACCCAATCTGCCTATTTGCTTTCACCAACCCTCTCCTCCACCATTTGTCCCACTGACATCTGGGATGTGGGATAATGTTCAACCATACAAACCTAGCCCTCAAACTCAATGCACCCAACTGTATTGGAAAGAATGCAGGCTCAGGCTGCTTTCCAACTTCTGGGTCTGCACCCATTGGATACTGAGCTCTCAGTTCAGCTTAAAATTCTGCCGTCCTGGGCCCTGTGTCCATCAGATCTCAATGCAACCAATCTCTGCCAGAGAACTCTGCAGACTTCCAACCAATGAGTCAACACACATAGCATCACAGTATTCAAGCAAGAACTCAACAAAACCCAGCCACCACCCCCACAGGATCAAGTGAGACAGACGATGAGTCATATGCAGCGTGCCAACTACCGTGTTTCCCCGAAAATAAGACACTGTCTTATATTAATGTTTGCCCCCAAAAATGTGCTAGGTCTTATTTTCAGGGGCTGTCTTATTTTTCGGGGAAACATCGGGGTTGGATCGGGGTTGGCCCGCCTGCCCTCCATCGCTCGCGGAACTAACCTTAAACGCCTCCTTTCACCTTCGCAGCAAGCAGCAGCAGGGCAGGCCACTCCTTCCTTCTGTGTCCTGCCCTCGCCTGACATAATGTCCGCGAGGGCGGGGCACGGAAGGAAGGAGAGGTCTGCCCTGCTGCTGCTTGCTGAGAAGGTGAAAGGAGGCGTTTAAGGTTAGTTCCGGGTGGGTGGAGGGGGGGCCCGGCGACCTCGGGTGGAGGGGCTGCCTTGTCTGGCTCTCGGCGGCCCTGCTTTCAAAGAAAAATTTGCTAGGTCTTACTTTCGGGGGAGGCCTTATATCTACCAATTCAGGAAAACCTCTACTAGGTCTTATTTTCGGGGGATGTCTTACTTTCAGGGAAACAGGGTAGCTCATAGTAGTTAATAAATAATGCATGTCAATTAGCAATTGCAGCTAAAAACACACTGCACACTAGCACTACAAAGCTAACTTTGACGAGGATAAAGAAGCTAATACTACTCTGGTTCAGCCTTAATCTATCGACAGGGGAAAATAGAATCATGTGCATAGATGACAATCCTGCCGCCTCCATCCAGATTTGGAAAGACAGAAGATTCTCAAGATAAACACGAGTAGCCAACAATGGGGGAGTGAACCCCCACAACCTGACTGTATCAAGATCAACCCGGAAATACTATCTCAATGAGCAGGTCAAATAGGAACCACAGAAACACCAAACACAAAAACCCATACACGCACTTGCTCCCGGTTAAAATCTCAACACACAAGACAGATAAGGGGCTACCCAATGTCTAATAAACCCTCCATTTCCATCGGTTATTTCAAAGCCAGATCCATCAAGAACAAATACGGTATCATCAGAGACTTTATACAAGATAAGAACTTTGACCTATTATGCATAGTAGAAACATGGCTGACAAAGGAGGACACAGTTATACAAAATCTGACTTGCCCCCCATGACTACCTGTTATACTCAATTCTCAGACTTGACAAAAGAGGAGGGTTATTGGTCATATATCACTCAACCCTACGAGCAGAGCTGGCTCAGCCTATGGACCAGGTAATGCTCTGGTCCAGGGTGCCAGCTCTAAAGGGCGCCAAGCACCCGAGCCCATGATGTCACCTGGCCCATATGTTTCTCTTAAGACTTACCGATTCGCAATGCAGGGGAGCAGGTGGGCACAGGCAATCACTGCAGTTTTGTTCTCCTCTCATCTCCCAATTCCAGCCTCCTCCCTAGCATCTGACTCTCCTCTGTGTTCCGCTTCCTTGTCTCCTCCTCCTGTGCTCTGCCCTCAACATGTCACACAGCTCGACTGGCTGTTTCTTGCAAGATAGGCTGGTATTGGACAACCAACATCCAATCCCAGCCTGCCTTGCAAGGAGGAGCGGGAATATGGTAGCATTTAAACAGCTTCAGTGTCTATCTACCACTCTCCCTTTTTTTGTTCAAAGTTTGGATCAGAGCCTCAGAGGACTGAGTTTGCATTCATCCACCACCACTTCTGCCAACCCACCACCAGCGCCAGCACCACATGTTGCCTGTCCCTGCCCAAATCGTGTGCAGCCCGGTTCCCTCCCGCAGTGCTCCTGCCAAGCTTCTGTGTCACTGGACTGCCTCTGTGCCTGCCTGGCCTGCAGGCTGCAGCTCTGCCTCCAGCTCCTGTCCTGTGTGAGGCAGCAGCACTTGCCTTTTCAGAAAAGATCACACGGCTGGGGTTGCTTCTCCAGCTCTGGGTAATGGAAAAAGAAGAAATACATATTCCTTTAGCCGCCTCTGCCCAGCACTCAGTGACACCAATATAATTGCAGCCATTGATTGTGTGCATTATTACATCACTTGCAAGTGTTGGGCGCATGGTTCCAGGCAGCTTTGTTTGGGTTCTAGCAATTGCTTCTGCTTTTGATCTCAAGCCTGTGTCTTCTTTTTTTATTTTATTTCTCATGGGTTGTTTGTGCATAAAACATGCATGTTTTATAACTGTGCCCCTGCTGTTCTAAAACAATCTTTGTTCGGGTCACTGTTCGAGCAGTTCATGGGATATATTCCTGTTTTTTGTTATATGCGTTGTGGTGTGATAGTTGTTTGGCTTCCATGTATGGAGGATGGGGACAGATGAGAGACAGTGCAAGGGGGAGGGCGGGCACAGGGGGTGGGACAGGTGGAAGGCATAACAGGGGATGGGGCCGGTGGAAGGCATGGCATGGGGCAACAAAAACAAAAGTTGGTCTGGGGCACCACAACCTCTTGAGCCGGCCATGAAATCGAGTAGAACTGATTGACTCAATAACACAGAAGGGCCTAGATGGCATGTTCCTAAGAGTCTGACCACCCCCCCCCCCAAACAAACCACGCATAGATTTATACTGATCTACCATCCTCTAGGGAGTAAGCGGATGACATCCAAACTTTTATAACATAAAGTTAACATCTAACCCAGATACCACTATCATCAGAGACTTGAATATACACCTAGAAGATGAAGAATTCCCAAGAGGGCTCTAAACCCTTCTAAGTGTCCTATATTACCTCGACCTACAACTATCAAGCATTGGAACCTACACACAATGGATGTCCACTTAATGATGCTATCTTTGTTCCCTCCCATTTACATAATCTGACACAGAAATAATGGCAATCATCAACACTCACTTTGGTCTGATCACAAACTACAAGAATTCAATCTTCCCCTAATATGCTTCAGCAAAAAAAAAAAACAAAAACAAAGAGGGACAGCTACATCCAGAGGTAAAATAGATGCCTGGCAACTGTGGACCAAGGTATCAGCAAAACTACAAAAACAATAACCAGACACCTCAATAGAGGAACTAATAGCCACTGGAACCAGACTGTCCAATCAACATTAGACGAGATCGCACCTTGAAAGGATGAGATTGAACCTTGGAAAGAAAGAAAGAACGTCCCAGATCATCCATAAATCCGAGTACACCCAAGAGCTAAAGGCACTGAACAATCCTGCGGGCAACTTGATCAGTGCCTGGATGAACTCCAAAGCACCCAAGGATAGACAGCTGTAGAGATTTCAAATTAGGGAATACAAAAAATATGATTAGAACAGAAAAACAAACATACTACTCTCATAGAATTACTACACACTGCTACTCCTCTCAGGTGTTGTTTCAACTAGTAAAATCACAGATGGAAGAAAATACAAATCGCTCCACCAACGCCTTTGCTGACCCCTTTCAGGCCAAAACGTGGATAACCTGCTGAACTCAACTCTATAAAGATGGACCGCCCCCACACAGAGGAAGGAAAAAACCATGTCTGGAGGACAGCAGTCCAGTCGGACTGTGACCTGGGCCTCCTTCAACATGTTAGACTTTCAAGAATTCAGATCTACACTTGACAAATTTTGCCAGGGCTTCCTGTACCCTCGATCATTGCCAAGCAGAATTACTTAAAGAAGCTTTTCCATCAATATAGCAACAGCAAAATGATTATACAGAACATTCTAGATACAGGACACTTTCCTAGAGAGATGGGTCGCTTTGTTTCTATCTCCACTCTTAAAGGGGGAATGTCTAGATAGAACTTCACTAAATAATTACTTCACTAAATAATTACTACCCAGTGACTAATATTCCCACACTTATGGAGGCAGTATTGGCTATACAACTCAGAACTTCTAGACCAGCACAATCTCCTGGACCATTCACAATCAGGTTTCCACCCAGGCTATAGCACAGAAGCATTAATAGCTGGGCTCCTACCTGAATCCCACCTACTGCTCAAGAATGACCAGCAAATCTTCATAATGCAGATGGATCTATCAGCTGCATTCGATGCGGTGAAACAGTACTTTTCTACTTGAGATGTTAGCTGAGGTAGGAATCACAGACACAACTATCAGATGGTTCACGGGCTTCCTACAACAAAGATCAGTCAAGTAAAATTGTAGCATTCATTATCCCATTCCTGGTCTACGAAATTTTGGGTCCCTCAAGGATCTCCCCTATCTCCATTTTCTTTAACTTCTATCTGAGAGACATAGGGGAAGTGCTGGAACTATACAGGATCAATTTTTTCCATATGCAGATGACATCATTTTTACTCTTCACTTGGACTGATCTGCATTCCACTTACGCATTGACGAATTAAGTTTTCAACTCACTTTTATCTGGTATGGACCTTATCATGGGCCACTCAAACTCCATTACAGGCAAATGCTTCTACAAACTGAAGCTACTCCACCATAATCAAACATCTCCTGGACACAAAAACACTTCAGATAGTGGTTGAAGCACTAGTCTTAACAGTTATTGATAAAATTGAATACTTGGCTTTTCAAATACTATGCGCCACTAATGAACCCAACCTAGTGACTATACACTCCCTGATTTGCCCCAAGGGCCTATAAGGAGAGTTGAGCAAGAACCACAGACAATATATATAACAAAAGATCTGGCCATTCCATTAATCTGTTACTTCTATTTGGCTACCATGTGCTACATTGTTCTCACACACACACACACAATTAACTATGTTTCCCTTTGTTCAATGTAACGATATTGCTCTCATTGTTTCAATGTAATGGTTCTTAAGGTTTGTGAGTTTCAACAGTTCAACCTATTCTGAATCTGGATTTGTTCTCCGCCTAGAACTTAAAGGTTAAATGGACTATAAATGCCAAAATTCAATTTAATTAAATTAAGAGATGGCACAACCCATGGGCGTACATTTGGTGAAGTAAAACATCCTTTTCGAAAAGGAAACCATGTAGGGGAAAAGAATCCAAGTGAACACGCAATAATTTGAATGCAGATTAGATATCCACCTTTGCTAACGGGGCACCCTGCTCACAGCGATAGACCAAGGATAAAACTAAGTCAAAGAGGTGTACATATTGCTCAGAGCTGCCGCGGGATGCCATCATTAACTGATCGCCAGGAGGATAAGAGAGATTATGGATCACTTGAAATTTGCCTGGCTCCTTTTTTTGGAATAACCACTAAAAGGGATAGCCCAAAAAAGAGAAAGGCCTCTGCTGGAGGGGCAAGCAATGTGCCCCAGTGGTCACTTCTTCGCTTAATTTCCTGGCAACAGTCTCTTCCCATCATCCCTGCTTGATGGGGCATTCCCAATAGCAGATGTTCATGGAACAGGATGACAAAATCCTCTGAAAGCCCTGTTGAAGACTAAAACACTGTCTTACTCTATCAATAAATACAGTAAGCTACAGGTGTAGGGCCTCAACCTTCACAGGGGTCAGCGCACCTGAGAAAAGCAGAACTATTTCCCAGAGGGGCAAAGCAGTAGCTGAGGGTCCCTTAGTACCTTGGAGGCTGAATGACCCTGGTCGAAGGTGGAGCACGCGTGTCTGAATTTGCAATCAGAGAAGGGCAAAGAACTTTGTTAAAGCACCAACAGAGGTCAATGGGGCCATTGGTGATTGGAGTCCCAGCATTCTCGCAGTGTTGAACAAAATGGACCTGGATGTATCAGGCCCTGCCTTAGCTCCCACTGACGTGGCAGACCTAAGGACCTGGATGCCACATGAGTCAACCAGAGGTTGATGTCCTGAGTACCCCAGGACATATGGAGGTTCTCCTCCATGTTGTCATGGAATGTCTCTTCGTGTTTGAGCCAGTTCCAGGCACTAAAATGCTGATAGGCATCCAACACCATATCTGCATAAGCCAAGAGCAAGCCATAGTGACTGGGGTCATTATGACCCCAAACACTAGCCAGGAGGAGCAATAATCAGACCCAAATTCATGATATTTCTAGAAAATTTTCTATTTCTCGGGGAGTTTCACCCTCATCTTTGATCTTCTTATTATTACCCTGTTTCACCCTGCCCTCCATCAACTTGAAAATTATCGATGCAAATCCTCTTTTTGATCTTCCTCCTGAGAAACTTGGGTACCTGTTCCCATGATTCAATAAGCATATCAATGCTGGGGTGCACCGCCTGCCATCTTACCTGCCTGCAACGCTACAGACCCTGAAGTGGAAGGATAAGGAAGAAGAGGTATCAGAAAAAGAATTAGAAGAACCCCTATGTCTTGTGCCCTATGCCTCTCATTCCTATCTTCAGAAAGCCCACCCTGTTATTAGTAACATCCAAGAAACCTAAACCAGAGTGGGATACCATGAGTGAGGCAGGGCTTGGGGCCCAGATAAAGTGTCACCATGCAGCAGATTAGGGTGAGCAGAATTAATGTTTATTAAAGGTTTTGGGAAGGGGGTTCTGTTCAGTTCACAGAGGATGGAGAAATCAAATGCAAAACCAGTGTTTGAACAGAAGAATGCCCTCTGTGGGCCTGCTCCTGCAGGACCACTGCATGCACTACAGTACAGTCTCTTGGTAAGACAATACTTTCTCTTGACTCTGGCCTGGTTCCCAGAGTTATCAGTACAGTATTTAGTTCTTCACCAGCCAGCCTGCCTCAGGCTGGATCCAACATACAAGGTCCAAGTTTCACTTGGCCTACCTGACTGTTTCAGTTCCTTCCCACAAGTACCTGATGGAGTATATGCAGTAAGTCTTCACTCCTTCCCAAGTTCTCAACCCCACTCTGCCCCTGCATTTTATAGTTCCTGGGTCTGCTTCACTCCTCCTGTCTCACTTTCTCCCTGGGCGGGGCTAAGGGTTTTAAGGTGGCTGCAATAGTGAGGGATCCTTCTTCAGGGTGATGGTCTGTGTTCTGTATACCACCTCACACAGAGGTGTGAATACATAGAGGGAAGCCTCTATCCCATGTGTAGCCTAAAAACAGAGACAGAGGAAGGAGGGGAGGAAAGGGAATCCAGGAAGATAACTTAAATTGGAGGCTAGTACAAGGTTGCTTCAGTTTGCCAGTCTTATAGGGAAAAAATGGACACAAGCAGGCAAATTAAGTGATACCTGGCCAAGGTTGCCACTGTCCTTAAAGTTACCATAGAATAAACAATTATACAGAGCTGTGATGGATACATGTCTGTTATAATTATCTATTTGCTGAACATCAGTTTCCACCCTGATTTTTATAATATTACTAGTAAAAAAGGCCCATTTCTGACACAAATGAAACGGGCACTAACAAGGTTTTATTCGGCTCCCCTGCAGCCACCCATGTCCAGCGACCCTCCTCTCCCCCTGCAGCCACCCATGTCCAGTGACCCTCCTCTCCCCCTGCGCCCACTGCAGCCAGCCATGTCCAGCAACCTCCTCTCTCCCCTGCCCCCCTCCAGCCACCCATGTCCAGCGACCCCCTGCCCCCCCTGCAGCCACCGATGTCCAGCGACCTTCCGCTCTCCCCTGTCCCCCCCTCCAGCCACCCATGTCCAGCGACCCTCCTCTGGACATGGTTCAGCTGTGAGGCATGTCCCCCCCCCACCCCGGGTTCTGAAGTTGGCATCATAATGGCTATGGTAATGTCAGCCTGATCTATGGAGCATAGCAGACCAACTTGGAATGAGCCACGGTCCCAGGCAAGTCAGAACGTTGCAGGTGAGAATTATTATATAGGAAGACACTCCAGAACATCTTTTTTGGTCCTTTAAGTTCTTAGGTCTTTGATTTTGTGATTTCTCGCAGAAGACTCCGACACATACTGCAAGGGGCAGGTAAAACTACATTGCATAATCATCATCTGTGTGATTGAGAAGGTTTTACACATGTCACATGTCTTGAAGAATATATGTAAACCCTTCCCAAGAAGAATAGCGAATGGTGACTTTCAGTAAGTCTGTGAATTCAGTCACCTTATGAGAAGGGATAACTCAAGCTGCAGACACTGTGCTTTGCAGCCGGCCGTCACTGCTCCCCCTGGCTTGGCCCCTCCCGTGTTGCTCCTGTGCTCTGGTGCTCAGGACACTATGGCATTGTGGCAGCAGCAGGCAGGGAGGCGATGCAACAGCTCTGGTGAAGAGGGAGGGCAGAGCAGGGGCTGCCGGAGTTTACCAACCCTCTCCGGCTGAAGATCCCGTTGGCACTCATTTGCGTTCAGGCGAACATCGTTGGCAGGAGCAATTCACAGGCGATTGGCGAGCTGGCACTGCAGGAACCTGGAGGGCAGTGGCAGTGCCCATCTCTCTCCTTCTTTGTACAGAAGCCACCTCTGCCCCCTTTGGATCCGGGGAAGGGAGACTGACAGACGCTTCCGAGTGTTGTGGCGGAGGCGATCGGAGCCCGGGGCTGGGGAGAGCTCTCGGAGGCTCCAGTTTTTGGGGGGTGGGTGGGAGGTGGGGGGTTGACTGTGGCCATTGACCTGGACGGGAAAGGAGAAGAGCAAGAGAGCGCCGGGGAGCGATGCCTGCAGCCCGGATCCGCGAAGCTCCAGCACTCGCGCTCCTCTCCGTCTTGCTGATCGCTTTCAACTTTCAGATTTGCGACGCAGGTAAGGAATTACACGTACAAAATATTCTTTTTCAAAACACATTCAGCCTTAACTAACCCTACTATTGCGTTGATGGTTGTGTGGATATTAAATTGATTTCGCTTATCGGTTTCTCAGTGAGCAGGTTGTTCTGGAAAAGAGGTGAAAAATACCAGTGTTGCATCTTCCCGTCATTTTGTGCAAGACTTGTTTTTCTTTCTTTCTTTTCCTGCGTGTAACTCACAAACCAGAGGATCCGCTGTGAACTTTTAATAACAGGGTAGATAGAAACGGAGAAAATACAGCTTTGCTCTCTTTCCCCCCGAGTATTACAGATGTGAATTCTTTCAGAATGTACCTTAAACGGAATCCAAGGAAGCTTGCAAATGATCTGAGATTTTGATTTGGAAATGAGGGGACTAGTTTAAAAAACAATTTCCCGACCTATCATTCTTGCAATAAAAGTCTGGTGTGCAAACTTTGTCTCCCTCCCCCAGCCAGATTCCTAATATTTCAGTAGCTTACATTTTAATTTTAAACCTAACTGTTTCTAAGAATGTAGGTAAACTATATATGGAAGGACATCAAGCACCCTTTCAAATCTTGTAAGAGTTGCTTTTTTAAAACTTTTATTTCAGGAGGACCCCAATCATAAATAGGTGCTCCACTTTGCTGTTAACCCTCACGGATGACGCCAAAAGTGACATCCCAAATTTGTCCCCTCTGTGCTGCTGATCTTAGAAGCTTTTAGGGACTTCGGTGTTGCACTTTTCCAGTCCTTTATTGTCTACAGCAGGTTGCCTGATGCAGAATAAAAACAGAAGTAAAGTAGTGATGGGCAAAACCCAAGATTACCTGTGGTCTGTGGAATTTAGTCAATCAGACCTTCTGGTACTTAATTGCCCTTGTAGTTTATTTTCTCATGACATTCCTGGGCTAGTCTATTTCGCTCCAACTGCCGGACCACAAGTCCAGCTGCTAGCCACTCAGCTCTTGAATCTTTGTGTCTGCCTGGTACACAGAAATGTCTCATTACAGGCCATTTGGCGGATCCGAGTGAAGGATGTAGCTGTGTGGAATGGACAGTAATTGAACTAATTGCCTCCCCTTTATCATTCCCACATTCTTCTGCACTGGCACGGAGGTGGAGGGGAGAAGACAAGGGCTTCTTCTTGGCCTGCACGATGCTGGGGGGGGGGGGGGGGGGGGGGTAGCTAGAAGTACTGGGCTGCTTTGAGCTTTCCTGGAGGTGGTCCCTGGCATTCCAGCCTCGTCCTGAGGTAAAAGGTTGCTTCAGTTTGCACCCTCGTATAGGGAAAAAACGGACACAGAATTATTTGATAAGGCAGGCAAATTAGATGATACCTTTCCAAGGTTGCCGCATGCCCTTAAAGTTACCTTAGAATAAACAATTGATGGATACGTGTTATGATCATCTATTTGTCTGAATATCAGTTTCCACCCTGATTTTTTGCACTATTACGACACTCCAGACCCATCTCTTCTGGTCCTTTAAGTTTTTAGGTCTTGGATTTGCGATTCCTCGCAGTATACCAGGCATAGTGCAAGGGGCAGATAAAACGCACCCTTGACATTCTCCTAATACTAAATTGCATATCATACTTTAATTTACTATAGGCATAGGAGCCGATTCTGTGGGTGCTTGAGCACCCCCAGTATTGAGAAAATTCCTTGTATGTGTCGAGGGAGGGTTTATTTCCATTGGGCTTAGCACCCCCAATAATTACGACAAGTTGGTTCCTATGACTATAGGTGGCTTCGTGGCTAGTTGAATCATGTTCAGAGACAGATGCATTTTTGAAGTTGCGGTGCGGGTGGGGGGATAATCATCGCTTGCTTGCAAGAGAAAACTGGAAAGGGGGCGTTGAGAAGGGGAATGGGATACAGAGAATCTGTGTGGCTAGGTAGCTTTAACATATGTCTTGGTGACTATGTAAACCCTTCCCAGGAAAAATACTAAATAGGGTCTTTCAGCAAGGCTGTGAATTCATTCACCTTCTGGGAAGAGAGAACTCAGGCTGCAGGGACTGTGCTTTGCAGCCGGCCGTCACTGCTCCCCCTGGCCTGGCCCCACCTGGGCTGCTCCTGGGCTCGGGCGCACACGGGACACTTTGGCATTGTGGCAGCAGCAGGCAGGGAGGCGATGCAACAGCTCTGGTGAAGAGGGAGGGCAGAGCAGGGGCTGCCGGAGTTTACCAACCCTCTCCGGCTGAAGATCCCTTTGGCACTCTCACTGCGTTCAGGCGAACATCGTTGGCAGGAGCAATTCACAGGCGATTGGCGAGCTGGCACTGCAGGAACCTGGAGGGCAGTGGCAGTGCCCATCTCTCTCCTTCTTTGTACAGAAGCCACCTCTGCCCCCTTTGGATCCGGGGAAGGGAGACTGACAGACGCTTCCGAGTGTTGTGGCGGAGGCGATCGGAGCCCGGGGCTGGGGAGAGCTCTCGGAGGCTCCAGTTTTTGGGGGGTGGGTGGGAGGTGGGGGGTTGACTGTGGCCATTGACCTGGACGGGAAAGGAGAAGAGCAAGAGAGCGCCGGGGAGCGATGCCTGCAGCCCGGATCCGCGAAGCTCCAGCACTCGCGCTCCTCTCCGTCTTGCTGATCGCTTTCAACTTTCAGATTTGCGACGCAGGTAAGGAATTACACGTACAAAATATTCTTTTTCAAAACACATTCAGCCTTAACTAACCCTACTATTGCGTTGATGGTTGTGTGGATATTAAATTGATTTCGCTTATCGGTTTTCAGTGAGCAGGTTGTTAGGGAAAAGAGATGAAAAATACCAGTGTTGCATCTTCTTGTCATTTTGTACAGGATTTGTTTTTCTTTCTTTTTTTTTTTCTTGCGTGTAACTCACAAACCGGAGGATCGCTGTGAACTTTTAAAAACAGATTGGAAACGGAGAAAATATAGCTTTGCTCGTTCTATCACTCCCGGGTATTGCAGATGTGAATTCTTTCTAAATGTGCCAAAGCCTTAAAAGGAATCCAACTGATTATGATAGGCGAAGCCTGCAGATTAGCTGAGATTTTGATTTGGAAATGAGTGGATCGATTTAAAAGACAAAATTCCTGACCTATCATTCTTGTAATAAAAAGTTTGGCGTGCAAACTTTGTCTCAGTCCCCCAACCAGGTTCCTAATATTTCAGTAGCTTACATTTTATTTTTAAACCTAACTGCTTCTAAGAATTAAGGTAAACTATGTGTGAAAGGGCATCAAACACTTGCAAATCTAATAAAAATGGCTTTTTTTTTTTTTTTTAATGCTCCACTTTCGGTGATAACATTCAGGGACGGATGCCCCAAATTAGGGTGATGCCAAAGTGACATCCGAAATTCGTCCCCTGTGCTGTTGATCTTAGAAGCTTTTAGGGGCTTCCATGTTTCCAGTCCTTATATCTTACTGCTCGGCTCCTTTATTTTCTGCAGCAGGTTGCCTGATGGCAGAGTAAAAACAGAAGTAGGAATTGTAAAGAAGTGATGGGCTAAACCAAAGATCACCTGAGGTCTGTGGAATTGGACAATCAAATCTTCTGGTACTTTATTGCCCATGTATTTTATTTTCTCATGGCTAGTCTGTTTCACTCCAAGTCTCTCCGCTCCTGGATCTTTGTGTCTGGTACACAGTGAGTTCTTGGCAGAGTGTCTCATTACAGGCCATTTGGCTATCTGAATGAAGGACGTAGTTGTGTGAAAGAGACAGTAATTGCACTAATTGCCCCCCTTTATCATTTCCACATTCTTCTGCACTGGGGGGGGGGGGGGGGTTGGGCTTCCTCTTGGCCTGCAATGTGCCATGTTTCAGGATGCTGGGGGGGGGGATGCAGTTGAAAGTACTGGGCTGCACTGAGCTTTCCTGGGGGGGGGGGGGGGGGAAGGGGACTTGATATACTGCCTTTCTGAGGTTTTTGCAACTACATTCAAAGCGGTTAACATATATTCAGGTACTTATTTTGTACCAGGGGCAATGGAGGGTTAAGTGACTTGCCCAGAGTCACAAGGAGCTGCAGTGGGAATCGAATCCAGTTCCCCAGGATCAAAGTCCGCTGCACTAAACACTAGGCTACTCCTCTATTCTGAGGCTGGTACATCCCATGCATTCCAGCCTCCTCCTAAAGTACAAGGTTGCTTCAGCTTGCCCATCTTGCACTGCTGTATAGTGGGGGGGAAAAAAACAGAATTATATGATGAAGCAGGCAAGTTTCGTCCTTTACATTGTAAGCTCCTTTGAGCAGGGACTGTCCTTCTTTGTTAATTTGTACAGCGCTGCGTAACCCTAGTAGCGCTCTAGAAATATTAAGTAGTAGTAATTAGGTAATACTTGGCCAAGGCTGTAGCACTGGCATTAAAGTTACCATAGAATAAACAATTATACTGAGCTGCGATGGATACATGTTATAATGATCTATTTGTTTGAATATCAGTTTCCACCTTGATTTTTATAATATTAAGACACCCCAGACGATCTCTTCTGAGCCCTTTGACCCTGTGATTCCTCACAGCACACCTTGAGGCATAGTGCAAGGGGCAGGTAAAATGCACCCCTGGTATTCTCCTAATACTAAATTGCACACCATACTTCAATCTACTATAGGTGGCTTTGTGGCAAGTTGAATCATGTTCAGAGACAGAGATGTGTTTTGAAGTTGTGGTGCAGAGGTGGGGGTTAATCAACCCCTGCTTGCAGGGGGAAAGCTGGAATGGGATACAGAGGAGGATCTGTGTGGCTGGGAAGGTTTTACATATGTCTTGGTGAATTAATGTAAACGTTTGCCATGAAGAATACTAAAGGGCGTCTTTCAGCAAGGCTGTGAATTCAGGCACCTTATGGGGAGAGATAACTCAGGCTGCAGGGACTGTTCTTTGCAGCTGGTTAATAATGCTTAGAATAAAGATGCATTCATATAGAAATAATAAGCTTGGATCTCAGTAGGAGTGGAGGAGCTTAGAACATGGGGTATGTAGGGCAGGGCTGCTTTGCTCAGCAACTTTTCCTACACTTTAATTTGTTTTTGTTTTTTTTTTTGAGGTGGCTGCACATGTTATTAACCGTTGGAGCAGGGACCCGTTCGACCAGGCATGCCCCCCTCCCACTTACTTTGCGTCCCCCCCCCCCATACTTCATCAATCAATAACTCTTCTGCACACAATTGTGGGATAACCATAGGCTGCAGCTTGATTAATTAACAATTTAAAACGTTCAATTAACATCAGTAAAGGATAAACCCCCCCCAGCTACAGTCATCAAAGCATAACATCAACAGCTGCCCCCCCCCCCCTCCACTGCTCGCCTTGATAGCAAAGCAGCAACTTCCACTTCCTGCTGCCACTGCAACTTTTCCTCTTCCCGGCTCCGCCCTAACAGCAAGAGCCCTGGCCTGTGTGGACCTCCACACATTTATTCCGGGTCACCCAACCCGCATTTAATGCCCTGGCTCATCCCCATGAGCCATTGCTCCTGTAGCTCAGGTTTTTGCCGCTGCGACAAATCCAACGCCATTCACCTGAAAAACAGAATTCTACAACACAACAAAGGAAGCCTCGCCCCCTCAATTAAATGTGAGGGCGGGAGGGAGGGCAAAGCCGTCTCCAAGGATCAGGAAACGCCCTGAGCCTCGGAGGAAGCCCAGCCTTTATTCCCTCCCACTGCCCCGCCCCCAGCAACCTCTCCTCCAATCAGAAGCAAGAATCAGGCTCAAGGGCTGGCTGGCTTCTTTCAAGCCAACCAATCCTTCCAGCCCCCGAGTCCTCCGGCCGAGAACACTAACCCCCCTCCCCCCACGTACTCTCTCCTTCCTGCCCAGAACCTTCCCGAAAGGGCCCAGCCCTCGTTTAACTGGCCGAGACAAACTTTTGGGCCTTTCTTTCCTGCTGTTGCAATTAATTTTATACAAAATCCTTGGAAAAGGATTGGTGACTCTGGGAAGGACAGAACAGGCTTATCCTTTAATAGCTTCTTTTTTTTTTTTTTGCATTCGGTATGTAAGTTTTCAGGTGTGGTTTAGCCTTTACCGTAATACTATGTAATCATGATATTATTGAGCAAGATCATTAATGCATGGATGTGTTAAATATGCATGATTGGAGGAGTGACCTAGTGAGTAGAGCACCAGCGTTAACATCTAGATTTGGCAGGTTCAAATCCCACTGCTGGTCCTTGTGACCGTGGGTAAGTCACTAAGGGGTCCTTTTACTAAGCCGCATAAGTGCCCAATGCGCATTAATTTTGAGTTACCACCTGGCTACTGCGTGGACCAGTGGCATAGCTAGGTCGGGCGCCAGGGGAGCAGCCGCTCCCCCAAATGGAGTTCTGCCTGCGCCAGCTCCTATTTTTTTCTCAAGTCGTGTTGCATTGAAAATGTGCACCGTCAGAAGTCCGCTCTCATGCCGCTTTTGCTCCCCTGTGCCGTCAACTTGGCTCCGCTTCTGGCGTGGATCTTGTGGTAATTTCATTTTTGACGCACGTCCGTTACGCGCACTGGAAAATATTTTTATTTTCCGGCGTGCAGGCGGTAATCGGGCGCTACTCAGAATTTTACACATGTAGACCATTACCACCCAGTTACCATGTGAGACCTTACCACCCGATCAATGGCTAGAGAGATAAGGTCTCAGACCCAAAATGGATGCGTGAAAATTTTCAGCAAAAATGTAAAAAAGGCATTTTTTTTACAGGTGTGCTGAAAAATGATTCTGCGCACACCCAAAACACGCGTCTACACTACCGAAGGCCATTTTTCAGTGTGCCTTTGTAAAAGGGCCCCTTAACTCTCCATTGCCTCAGGTACAAACTTTGGGCCCTGTTTACTAAGGCACACTAGCATTTTTAGCACTCGTTAGGGACACCCTTATATCACGCCCTAAAAATGCTAGTGCACCTTAGTAAACAGGGCACTTAGATTGTGAGCCCTCCAGAGTAAGACAGGGAAAATACCCAGTGTACCTGAATGTAACTCGCCTTGAGCTCCTACTGAAAAGGTGTGAGTAAAATCCAAATAAAGAACATGAAAATACATCTCAGGAATGACCACCAAGACCCTGTTGATTAACAAAAAAAAAGTAAACCAATGTGTGTGTATAAATATTTATATACAGAGAACATTTTTCAAAGGGATGAATGAATATATGCATAAGTATGTGTGTGTGTATATCTGTATCTATATGTTCCTTGTGAAAGTTCCAAGTGCTGTAAAACCTTTCGCAAAACACAGCAATATTGTCTTTCCCGAACTGGCTTATGATTTTGACCTCTTTAAAGATGAACAGCTGAATGTCAGGCAATTAGGAAATTAAACATGTCAGCATATGTCTTTTGAGTACAGGCTGGAAGCATTAAAAATCAGTTTGCAGTCCTGCGCTTCTAGCAAGAATAATCGATTCATGAAACGAAAAACAAATCTATACGTGGAGTATATATATTTTTCTGGCAGGCTTCGAGGTTAGCTTTTGCACCGCCTGAGCATTTCCTGTGGATCAGCGATGCTTCCTAGCTCTGTTGGAAATTAGTAGGTTGTGGATCCAGGCTTGGAGTCTCCAATAGCATTTAGAGGCAGGCTTAGGCCTAGGCCAAAAATGGCTGATGCAAAACCTTCAGGTCACTGTGGTCACTCAGTTTTGAAACAAAACACCTTCTGATTTGGAAGGAAGAAAAGTATCCACAGAACCAACTGCTGTGCAGTAAGTTGTGGGGGAAGACTCAGGGGGGCTCTGGAATATCGGTTGTTTGTTTGTTTGTTTTTACCTATTTCAGAGACCTAGCTTGTTTCTTGGCCCAACAGCTCATACTTTTCAAACCAACTGAAACTGGGAATGCAGGGGGGATACTGGAAGGACAGTGTTGACACGTTCTGGGAGAGAGTCTCATCCATCACTCCAGGGCAATAACTAGTGACCAGACTCCAGGTGCCCATCATCCTGGGTCCCAGAAGGAGTCAGGGACTGTTGCCCAAATACTGTTTCTGTACTGGTGGGCCTAGACGCAGGTGGGAGGGCCACAGTGATTAAAGCTGCCAACTGGATCTAGATTCAAGGGTTCATCCAGTCCTGGGTTTACCTCAGTGCTTGCAGGGACTTGTAGTTCTGATTTCTCCATTGTAGTCCCTAAGAACAGCAAGACTACAAGTTCCAGCATGCACTGGATAAAACCAGGACTGGATCAAGTCTGTCCTGCAAATCTGGATCAAGTTGGCAGCCTTAACAGTGACAGCTCTACTAGTGGATGCAGCCTCATGGCTCTATAGTCCATTGAAAGTCAATTCTGACTGAGCCAAAAGTACCAATAATCAGCAGACACCCCCCCCCCCCCCCTGAAAAAAAAGATTATCATGCCTATTATTTTGAGAGGTTATGAGGATGATGGCAAAATCTGATTGAGATCATATATTTAAGCCTGAGAACATTCCTAACGGTATAAACAGGTGCTCAGAAGTTTTGAGATCTGCAGAATTTTGGAAAACAAGACTACAGAAATCTCTTCAGTGCTCCTAATGATGCTTGTCTTGGGCCAGGTGCCCACACGTTCCCTCATAGCCAGGGCGACGAGTTAATTTTGAAAGGTGTTCCCCAGTTGCAGTTCTGAGAGCATTCCCTTTATAACAATATCTGCACCTACATCTAGAAATCCACCAGTGCAAATGAACAGAGAGGCATAACTTCTTGAGCCTGTCTGCCCTGGTACTCATTTGCCAGCCTCATACACAGCACTGCAGCTGGTATAGCTTAGAGTTGCCAATGACTTGGGCAATATGAATAACAAGCATGACCACCCAGGTATTTTGCCCTCATTTCTTTTTTCTAATTGGTGACCTTTCACTCTGCCAGTGTCCAAGTACTTCACTAATTCCTTGCCCAGCGGGCACACTGAACTAGCCCAAACTGTACAAGCTGACATAGTCTAGTATGTTCCCAGAAGAACCACCATCTCTGTGGTCAGTTTTTAACCCTTTTCATTAGCAGCTTATGTGGGAATCAGGGGTGTAGCCAGACAACAGATTTTGGGTGGGCCTAGGCAAGAGGTGGGTGGGCACCAAGTGTTCTACCCCCCCCCCCTCAAAAAAAAATATCTCAGTTGGCGAGAAAACACTTCTTTCCACCTTAGCAGTCTGCAGCAGGCATGCGCTGAAAACTGAGCATGTGCAGATGCCTGTATCGTGGAGAGTAGCATTTTAGTTACCATCAGGGGGAAGTCCTCAGCTGGCGGAGCTTGGGATCCCCACCAGCTACCGCTAAACGTGTGCTACTGTTGAGTGGGCCTGAGCCCTAAGTGGGTGGGCCCTGGCCCACCCAGGCCCACCCGTGGCTAGCCACTGGTAAGAGTGTTGCAATGGCTGAAGACAAACGCTGCTTGGCAGCATTAAAAAGTACCTGGCTTTTTATGCCACCTTTGGGGCTTGTTCTAGATGCTTTGTGGGCTAACATTGATCTTCAGTGGCTTCCCTACCTGAACAAATAAAAAAAAAACCGCTCACTACTTCTTGCTTGAAAAGGGCTCTTAAGCTTTTCAGTGAGAATGCCTCAGTTTTTTTCCCCCATTCATT
This sequence comes from Microcaecilia unicolor, assembly GCF_901765095.1. NCBI lineage: Eukaryota > Metazoa > Chordata > Amphibia > Gymnophiona > Siphonopidae > Microcaecilia > Microcaecilia unicolor. The sequence continues at coordinate 155,166 of NW_021963137.1, read as the reverse complement.
TCTTTATGCTTTAATACTGTTTTCTATACATATATCTCCGTTTATTCTAAAACTATTGATTTGCATGATTAAAACTGATTGCCAGCATCTCCCCAAGATAATAATGAGCCAAAATAAAGAAGAGTTGTTTCTTTGCATTCAGCTGCTGAGTTTAGAATGACAGGGGGCTGAGGATAGCAGGCACTAGCCCGTACCAGTTGCAGACGCCCTCCATGAGGGTGTGTCAGGCACTGGCTGAGAAGAGCAGCACAAGCCACAAAATACCTTTCATTCCAGCACAGCTCCAGATGTGTTCCAAAAGTGCAGAGAAATATGAAAACAGAGTGGAAAAATGGAATGATCTTCGAGCTGGCGGCAGGGCCGTGCTTTCATGGAATTCCATGCAATCTCCAGCAATCCCATGGTACTGAGCTTGAAGGGGGAGGGGCAACCATATTCTGCACCCTTAGATAAGAGTTTCTTCAGTGGCAAGAAGCAGAGCACAATGAGATTCTAGCAGACTGTATTTGAAAGCAAAGTTAAAGTTGCAAAGGGGAAGGTTTTATGAAGGTGGCATTTTTTTTCTCAGGTTTCTCAATAAGCAGGAAATCTTTCTCTCTTTCTTTTCTTTTCCAGTCCCCTGATCTCTGCACTGCCTAACCGGGCTCTGCTGGTATGAGGACAGCATGTGCTTTCTATCTTCATGTAAATCTAACTCATTCCTGACCCACAGCTTCTGCTATGGCAAAGTGACCCCCCCCCCCCCCCTTGAGCTTACCTTTCAGCTTACCTTCAGTGTGATGGGTCTCTGGATATACCGTAACTGAATAGGTAATGCGGTCTAGTCTGGTTTCCCTCCATTGCTTATGGATTTTTCATTCTAAGTCTCTTAAGGAATCAATGATAAAAAGCAGACCCATCCATGGTTTGGGGAAAAACTGAGGACTGGCTTAGCTCATACAGTTGAACTGGCATAAGGTGGCAACAACCCTCACTAGCAAAAAGGCATCAACTGCATCCTCCATCAACCATAAGTGTGCTGTTGAGTGGGCTCAAGTGTAGCTCAGAGGGGACAGCCAGGTACCCTCTCTCCCCCCCCCCCCCACCTTGTTCTGCGGTCAATACAAAAGAAGCAGTACTTTATTGGAGAGTACCACATTTATTAATTATATTTGGATTGAGCTGGTGCTTTTTCATTGGTTGCTCTGGGTGAGTTACAGTAGGTATTTCCCTGCCTGGCAGGGGACTAAGAATCTAAGGGCCTCATTTACTAACTTGCTTGAATGCACACAGGGCTAGAATTATTAACATGTATATGAGGGGGTGTATAGAACACTTTACCCTCACCCATAAGGATAGTTCCTCAGGTATTCTGAGCTACCGTAAAACCACTTCCTCTGCCAGGGAGGAAGTGAGATGGGAGGGGTGAAGCCAAAAGGACAGGGACCAAGAAGTATAAAAGGCAGGGCCAGAGTGGGGTTAAGAAGGCCCAGGATGGAAGAATTGAACCATCAGCATACACCTTTATGAAATATGTCTAGCTACTGTTACCTGACTGAGGTAAGCCAACTTTTGATTTGAAGACTTGTAAACCTTGTTCTGAGGTCTGGCCTGGAAACCCAAAGAGAGAGTGAGATGGAGCAGAAACTTACAGACTGTGTTTGGAGTGTGGAAATTACAAGCTACGGACTGCATTTTGGACCCTGTCAGCCACGGCCCTGGTAAAGACTTTGTTCTTTGAAGTAAAGAGACTTTGCCTTTGTTTCTGGGCCTGTGAAGTAACAGGCCTCAGATTGAAGTTTAATAAAGCACGTATTTTACATTTACAACTGTGTCCTGCAGCTTAGGCGCCGATTCTGTGGGTGCTCGAGCACCCTCAATATTTTCCTCGCTGTCGGAACTTCCGGTTCCAGTTCCAGCCCGACCTGCCTGCCCTCTTCTCCCTCAAGATTTCTCCATCCTCGCCTGCCTGCCTTCCAGAATTTAAAACTCTTCTTACCTCGCCTCGCTCAGTTCCAGCAGCAGCAATAAAAGGCGAGCAGGCTCGGTGCTTCAGCCTTCCCTTCTCTCAGCTCTGGTCCCGCCCTCATTTCCTGTTTCCGCAAGGGCGGGAACAGAGCTGAGAGAGAAGGGAAAGCTGAAGCGCTGAGCTTGCTCGCCTTTCCCTGCTGCTGCTGCCGAGACTGAGCGAGGTGAGGTAAGATGAGTTTTAAATTCTGGAAGGCAGGAAGGCGAGGATCGGAGGAATCTTGTGGGAGAAGATTGTAAGCTCTTTGAGCAGGGACTGTCTTTCTTCTATGTTTGTGCAGCACTGCGTATGCCTTGTAACGCTATAGAAATGCTAAATAGTAGTAGTAGTAGTAAGAGGTCAGGCTGGTGTTGGGCCTGGAACTTGGAGAGGGGGGGCCTGGGAGGAGAGGGGGCCTGGAACTCTAAGGAGAGGAGAGGAGAAGGGGCCTGGAACTCTGAGGAGAGGAGAGGGGGGGCCTGGGAGGAGAGGGGGCCTGGAACTCTAAGGAGAGGAGAGGAGAAGGGGCCTGGAACTCTGAGGAGAGGAGAGAAGGGGCCTGGAACTCGGAGGAGGGGGGGCTGAAACGGGGCAGGTGGTGTTTGGGGCAAGTTACTGGACATGGAGGGGAAGGGAGAAAGGAGAAATCGCTGGACATGGAAGGGAGGGCAGGGGAGATATGAGACTTGTTGGACATGGAGGGAGGACTGCCTGCCTTGCTAGCTGGCCAGAAGTGTCATGGACAACTTATCTAGGGAATTTACTGACTGGTAGTAGCCAGACGGCAATCCAAGATGTCAATTCCAGTAGGACAGCCACCTGCACGGAAATAAAAGCTGTCATTTTGGAGAGGGCGGGCTGCACTCGAAGAAGCCTACTGGCAGTGCTTCCAGAAGGGATCCCTGTAAGTTAAAGAAAACCCCAAGAGTTTCTTCTACTGATTCAAGGATGTGGCCTGAAGATGGCTGCAATCAGAAGGCAAGATGGGCTTAGAGATCGCAAGAGTCATCCTCTTGGAGCAGTTCCTTGAAGGGTTGCCTCCACCAATGAAACATTGGATGAGGCGGCACCCTAAATTGACCCCAAAGAGTGCCTTAGAAGCAGCCAAAGCCTTCTACCTAGTACAACCAGAGTCAGAACTCTACAAAGTAAAGAAGCAGACTGGAAGTCCTGGGAGGAAAGGAGAAAAAGCTAGACAGGACAACCCGATGGATCAGAAACCACCAGCCCAGGTCTCCAAGGAAGGGGTTGGAGCGATGGAAGCCCTCATCACCATGAACGTACCATGTAGTCTTAGCTCAGTCACGGGATCCTTACTTCCCCACCTGTTTCAAGTGTGGGGGAAGAGGTCATATAGCTAGGGACTGCCAGGATCCTAGCTGAAGATGCCATGAATGTAAATTTGGTAGCCACACATGACTGCAATTTTGTGGAATCTTTCCATCTGGAAAGTAGAAAAATTGCATGTTACTAGTTGAGCTAGAAGGATACCCATTCCAAGCACTAGCAGACTCCTGCAGTGTCAAGACCCTTTTTTGGAGAGATTGTCAACCCTCTGCAATTCAATGTATCCAACAGCTCAAGTATCCTTTAAAACACCTGTAGGACCAGCTTTACATTACATTACAGCATGACTTCTCTGTTCTATGTGGATTACACTTTTCCAGAGGCTTCATAGTCACCAGGAGTATACATGTTAAAAGCTGGGTACAATCACTCAGAATCTAGGAAAGCTACAATTCTAGAAACAGTATGCTATCACACTTTAGGATATCATTCTCTAGCATTCAGGGCTTATTTCCTGAATAGATGTGTTTTAAGGTTGCTTCTGAATTATTTATAGTCAGCTGCAATTAACTAAAGTCCTAAAAGCTCCTTATCTAGTTTTGCTTCTTGAAATGAAAGAAGATTATCAACAATGTTAGCTCTCTTTTTGTTTTTCAAAGAGGGATAGGCAAAAAAAAATTAAAATTCCTAGTTGACTTGGTAGATATTTGAAAAGAATAATGGGTAAGTGGGGGGAGGCAAAAGGGAATGGGACTTGATATAGTGCTTTTCTGTGTTTTTTTTTTCAACTACATTTAAAGTAGCTTACATAGTATATACAGGTACTTATTTGTAGGTTTGGACAATGGAGTGTTAAGTGACTTGCCCAGAGTCACAAGGAGCTGTACTGGGAATTGAACCCAGTTCTACAGGAGCAAAGTCAGCTGCACTAACCACTAGGCTACTCCTCCACCAAAATACCAAAAATTGTCTTAAAAGTTAGATGTAAGAATTTTAAAAAGACTGGCACTTACTGATAGCCAGTGAATTTGTGTGTAGTAAGGTGATAAACTAAAGAGAAGAAAAGAACCGAAAAGGATCCCACGTAGAACGTAAGAAAACAAATGACAATGGGAAAGTGGAGATGGCTTGATGGCTTGAGAAGAACCAGGTACTCAGGTTGGTTGTAAACAACTAAAACACTTTATTTCTTGTACTTGCAATGACAGTACAAGAAATAAAATGTTCTAGTTGTTTATGACCAACTTTTGTACCTGGTTCTTCTTAAGCCATCTCCACTTTCCCACTGTCATTTGTTTTGTAAGGTGATAAACTGTCATGTTTATTCAAGGAATAGATTAAACATAAAGCAGTATTTTGTATAGTTTAAAGCTTTTTGAATACATGTTTAGAGCAACCCAGGTAAATGATATTATGATAGTCTACAAGACTTAAGACAAAAGATTGTACTAATAGAAGTTTTCCTAGTCAAAATATTTTCAAGCGCATCGAAGATTTTGCATAACAAAAAGGCATTTTGAGTTAGGGTGTTAATCTGCCATTGTAAAGTTAATCTAGTCAAGAAAAACTCCTGAAATTCTAATAATATAGAAAAAAGTATGTTATTTGATTTATAGTCACCTCTAGTTTCTCTTCTACTAATATGTTATTAATGCATGAGTTTTTGCTTTTTTTCAGCATTAAGGTTTAATTTATATTATTGCGTCCAATGATGTAAGATATTCATTGCATTATGTAATAGATCAAACTGTTGGGAAATCGAAGTGTCAATAAGAACTATCACTGTTACGTCATCAGCATAACTGTAATGATGAATTCCCTGTTATTCCAAAAGATAACCTAGGGAATACATATAGATATTAAAGAGGATAGGGGATAAAGGGGAGTCCTGAGGGACTCCATATGAATGAATCCACTTGTCAGATAGCTTATCATCCTTTTTAACTCTATACGATTGTTGGGTAAGAAAACCCCAAAACCAATTGTGAACATGACCAACAATGCCCATATTCCCCAGAGTGTATAATAAAATATTGTGGTCTACCAAATCAAAAGCACTAGAAAGGCTGAATTGTAGTATCAAAGACATTTTGCCTTTACTGAGTAATTGACAAGCATTATCTATTAAAGAGCAAATAACTGTTTCGGTACCATAGAACGACCTAAAGCTGGACTAAGAAAAGTGTAAGACATTATCCTGCTTATAATCGAAAGAGAAAAATGCCTATATTGCGACCCAAATCGGGAGATGGGCATCTTTTTCCCGTGGGCGCCCAAATCGGTATAATCAAAAGCCGATTTTGGGCGTTTCCAACTGCAATCCGTCGCGGAAACAGGTAAAGTTGACGGGGGCGTGTCAGAGGCGTGGTGAAGGCGGAACTGGGGCATGGTTATCGGCCGAGGAGAGATGGGCGTCTTTAGCTGATAATAAAAAAAAAAGGCGTTTTTACCCCGATTTTGGGTCACTTTTTTTGGACCCTTTTTTTTCACAAACAAGTCCCAAAAAAGTGCCCCAACTGCCCAGATGACCACTGGAGGGAATCGGGAATGACCTCCCCGGACTCCCCCAGTGATCACTAACCCCCTCCCACCAAAAAAAAACCACTTTAAAAACTTTTTTTCCAGCCTCTATGCCAGCCTCAAATGCCGTACCCACCTCCATGACAGCAGAATGTGTTCTATCCTGTGACAGCCTTTCCCTGGTTCTGATGTGGCTCTCGGGTGAGTGTGACACCTTTTCTGTTACTGCAGAGTCACATCAGCAATGCATTGTGGTGGGTGTAGGGTATTGGGCTCCGTGATTCCACTAGCTTGTGGCAAATGCTCACGATGTTGGTAGTTGGTAGGCTCTACTCCCATGGTGCTTTTCCCCCTGCTTACTGGGTCAGAGTGTGCCTTGTTTTGTTTCCGGTAGTCCATGAGGTAGTGGCCATTTTTTTTAAGCCAGTTTTAGATCCCTTTCACGTGTTAGCCACGTTACAGAACTTAGTTCTTACCTTGAATGTGGCTGAAAGAGGGCATTGTACACCATTCTGCCAGCTCTGACCTACTGCTCATCTCAGTACCAGGGAGACTCGTTGCCAGTGGGGCAGAACCTCTGATCTGCAGTTAACTGTGAGTAAGCGTGCTTATTCCAATAAAGGACGTTTTCGGAGAGATTAATCTTCAGGTGTCAACTGGTGTGCCAATGTTATATAGCAGCAACAAGTCCTAGAGGCCTGCGTGTATGCAGGTCCCTGGAGCACTTTTAGTGGGTACCACAGTGCACTTCAGCCAGGTGGACCCAGGCCCATCCCCCCTACCTGTAACACTTGTGCTGGTAAATGGAAGGTCTCCAAAAGTAAAACCCACTGTACCCACATGTAGGTGCCCCCTTCACCCCTAAGAGCTATGGTAGTGTTGTACATTTGTGGGTACTGGGTTTTGGGGGAGAGGGGTTGGGTGCTCAGCACCCGTGGTAAGGGAGCTATGCATGTGGGAGCTGTTTCTGAAGTCCACCGCACTGACCTCTAGGGTGCCCAGTTGGTGTCCTGGCATATCAGGGGGGCCAGTGTACTACGAATCCTGGGCCCTCCCATGACCAAATGGCTCAGATTAGGACGTTTTTGAGCTGGGCGTTTTTAGTTTCCATTATCGCTATAAAAAACAAACGCCCAGCTGAAAAACGTCCATTTTTTCAAAAATACGGTCTATCCCGCTGCTTCACGTACCCGTTTTCAGACATACCTGCTTATAATCGAATGAGAAAAACGCCCAAGTTCCGACCTAAATCGGGAGATGGACGTTTATCTCACAAAAACGAATAAAGCGGTATAATCGAAAGCCGATTTTTGGACGTTTTCAACTGCAATCCATCGCGGATGCGGACAAAGTTGATGGGGGCGTGTCAGAGGTGTGGCGAAGGCGGAACTGGGGCGTGGTTATCTGCCGAACAGAGATGGGCGCATTTCACCGATAATGGGAAAAAAGTATGCGTTTTTAGCTAGAATTTAGGACACTTTTCCTGGACCCTGTTTTTTCACGAATAAGGCCCCAAAAAGTGCCCTAAATGACCAGATGACCACTGGAGGGAATCGGGGATGACCTCCCCTGACTCCCCCAGTGGTCACTAACCCCCTCCCACCACAAAAAATGAAGTTTCTCAACTTTTTATTTTCACCCTCAAATGTCATACCCAGCTCCCTGACAGCAGTATGCAGGTCACTGGAGGAGTTGTTAGGGGGTGCAGTGGACTTCAGGCAGGTGGACCCAGGCCCATCCCCCCTACCTGTTACAATTGTGCTGCTTAATGCTTATTAGTCGTCCAACCCCCCCCCCCCAAACCCACTGTACCCACATGTAGGTGCCCCCCTTCACCCCTTAGGGCTATAGTAATGGTGTAGACTTGTGGGCAGTGGGTTTTGAGGGGGATTTGGGGGGCTCAACACACAAGGGAAGGGTGCTATGCACCTGGGAGCTCTTTTACCTTTTTTTTTGCTTTTGTAAAAGTGCCCCCTAGGGTGCCCGGTTGATGTCCTGGCATGTGAGGGGGACCAGTGCACTACGAATCCTGGCCCCTCCCACGAACAAATGCCTTGGATTTATTCGTTTTTGAGCTGGGCGCTTTCATTTTCCATTATCGCTGAAAAACAAAAACGCCCAGCTCACACATTGTTGAATAAAACATGGGCGTCTATTTTTTCCCAAAATACGGTTCGGTCCGCCCCTTCACGGACCCGTTCTTGGAGATAAACGCCCATGGAGATAGGCGTTTTCGTTCAATTATGCCCCTCCACGTGATTCTACATAATCCATTAACTGTGATGCAGCTAAACCCTCCAAGATCTTAACAAAAAAGGGATAGACACTATCCCCCGGATTCTATATTGTGTGCCTAGAGATCCGTGCTGAAATCGATGCGGATTCTATAACAACGCATCTAATTTAACAAGCTTAACAAGCTAATTAGCATTGATAATACCACTTAAGCAATAATAAGTACTAACTGGCAATAATTAGAATGTAAACACACAACTTGCTAAGTGTATTCTGTAATGCACTGCACCTAACTTCTAATGCATGCAGACAAAAAGGGACATGGTTATGGGCGGGGAAATGGGCATTCCAAAATTTATGCAAAGAGTTATAGAATATAGCCCTCTGTGTATTAATCTATGTGCCAGGTTTTACACCATGTTTTCATTGGTGTAAATGGATGCGCATAGTTTTAGGCACTAAGATATCAACTGAGTGTATTCTATATACCGCACCTAAATCTAGGCCACTTATAGAATACGCTTAGGCAAAAATGTTTTCCGCACAAATCTTTTAGGCACCATATATACAACCCCCTCCCTCCCCACATAGGTTTATAATTAGATACCAGGAGCCCTGTTTACTAAGTCGCACTGTAGGCACTCTAGTGTTTTTAGCACAAGCTAAAAATTAACGTGCGCTAATGCTAGAGACACCCATATATTCCTGTGGGTGTCTGTAGCATTATTGTGCACTATTTTTAGAGCACGCTAAAAATGCTAGCACACCTTAGTAAACCGGACCTTAGATGACTTGGCTCTTGACAATTTTTCAAGATTGCGGTAATTATAATTTCACCTAGATCCAATGGAAAATGCCCTGTAGTTAGCTGATATTGTAACCAACATAGTAATAGACCCTCAAAATGGCTAGAAGCAGCCTTTAATATATAAGGAGTACAGGGATCTAAAACAAAATAAGAGGGCATGTATTTTTTGTTAAATGGTTTAACAGAAGACCAAGTTACAGGAGGGAATTCCTTCCAGATTTTATCAGCTGGAATTTGAGACACCGAAATACGAGGAGACTCCCAATCAAAAGCATTTTTGGAAAATTGATCCCTTATTTGGAGAAATTGATCATGAAAATAATCAGCTAATTGAGAAGCTGATGGACTTATATCATAAACAGAACTGAAGCAAGTATCAGTATTGGTCATAATGGACAGTGTTTTGAATAGTAATTTAATATCCATAGATTTACCATTTATCAGTTTTGCGTAATACTCTCTTCTTTTTGTTTTAAGCATGATCTTATATTCTTTATTAGCCATTCTCCAAATTTCTTTGCTAGCTAAGGAAGGAGTCTTAAGCCAGGTTCTTTCCAGTTTCCTGCATCCACGCTTTAATTCCAATAAAACGGAATCAAACCATTTATCTGATTTCCTAGGTATTCTAGTTTTAAGTTCACATGGTGCAAAATTATTTAAAATTTCATGACGGTAGTTAAATCTACTAAAAAATCTTTAGGTTCAGTCAGCGGCGTAGCAAGGGCGGGGGGCGGTGGGGGCGGTTCACGCCACTGGAGGGTGCAGAGAGCAGCTGCACGCCTGTCAGCTCCGCTGTTTCCCTGCTCCCTCTGCCCCGGAACAGGTTACTTCCTGTTCTGGAGCAGAGGGAGCAGGGAGCCAGCGGAGCCGAGAGCCACGCGGCTGCTCCCAGCAGCCAAGAATGCATCCGGGGGTTGATGCGCTGGGGGCGGGTCATTGAGGCAGGGGAGGGTGTCGTGCTGCACCCGGGGGGAGGGGGGTGCGCATCAGCGATCCGCCCCGGGTGGCAGCTGACCTAGGATCGTCACTGGGTTCAGTGTTCTAAGTACTTATGTCAAATTTGGACCAAAATAAACTAGTATCTATGATTCTTCTAGATAATATGTAATATAAGCTCAGTTGGAAGTAGCAGTCTTATCTTGGCTACCTTACCCAATAGTTTTGGGCCAGAATTCCCAAATTTTGGTGCCATCTAGGCTCAGCTGAGTGCTGGCCCAAAGACAGAGGAGGAGGAGTCTTTCCCTTAGATCTTTCTGCTGGAGGACCCTGACTTGTATACCAAAAGCCGGAAATTGCCTGAACCCCGCTGCCAGCGGGGATTACAGAAACAACATTGCTCTCTAAGAGCTGCAGTGAACGGAGATCCAGAGAACCACAGAGATGCTAGTTATCCAGTTCCAGGCTGGAGATTTTGGAACAGTCCTGGATTTTTGACCACCCTATCCTGGTGCATTATGGGACTTGCAGCCCTGACTGCAACGAGCAGGGTTAGACACTATGAATCCCACACTTCTCTGGGAGGCGAATTCAAAACCAGGACTGTCCCAAAATCTCTAACTTGGAACTGAGTAACTTGACATCTGAACTGCGCGCAGCTATCTGAGTGCATGGCATCTACTGCGAGCGTAATACTATGCAAGGCACAAAGCTAATTATATGCACATTATATATGTGGAAAACTTGTGACTAATGGGAGAAGGAACATGCTAGAAATGTGCTAGAAAGGTTTTGTAGTAAGTGCGGCTCTTGAGTGCATGTCCAGACAAAAACACTGAAGTGTCAGCACTTATTCTGTGCCTACATTTGGAGACTCACAAATATTTCTTGCATATGCAATTTTTACAAGGCTCTCAGGGGATCTTTTACTAAGGCGTGCTAGCATTTTTATTGCGTGCTAAAAAAACCCACTAGAGATGCCCATAGGAATACATTGGCACAAACACTTCCAAATATCTTAACTTTGTAGACAAATATATCTTCCACAGTCAAAGTACATCAATGAATTTTTGCAAAAACGTTAATTAGTTTTCCAACGGGGATCATCAGAATCTTTGACAGCATATAGCATCTGGGAACAACGCCCCAATATACTCATGGCGCTACACACATCGTCATTGATCTACCCATATGTTATCTATTTTTTTATAACTTTTTTTTCCTTTTTTTTTTATAGTGCAATCCTTAATAAACAACTTTCAAACATTCGAGATGCGTATATATATAGTAACACTTAGCTATAAGCAGCGATTTTTCACCCGAATCAAACCTCTGCCGACATGGCCAGGTTTCGAAATCCTTCTTCAGGGAAGAGGTTTGCATCTCACTACTTGCTCCTGCATATGGAAAAATTATATATTTGTCTACAAAGTTAAGATATTTGGAAGTGTTTGGGACATTATAATAATTATATACAGAGGTAGTCTCCACACTAGAACTGTAAGGTCTTTTTAATTACATAGGAATACATTGACATTGCTAGCATTTAGCAAGTGCCTATTGCTAGCGTTTACTAAAAACACTAGAGTGCCTTAGTAAAAGACCCCCCCCCCCCCCCCCCCCCCCCCCCGTACTTAAGCATGGATATGTGCTTTTACTTTCGGTTTTGTTTGGACATGCATACCAGTGTTGCCAGGGCTGCAGGTTTCTCGCCCAATTGGGCTCCTTTCCGTGAGCCGCTGGCAACACTGTTCGTTACATCCTGTCTGCCTTTAAAATTTGCAGAAATTTCCTTCCACTTGTAAAAGAAGAGAAAACCAGCAGTTAAATGTGAATAATTGACAAGAAATCCTCTCTTCAAAACCTTCTACACTGCCCCGGACTTGGCAGAAAATTTCTCTCGTTGCGTGTGTCAAAAGATCTGAACATTGAGTGGAATACTCTCTGCCTTGCATGGAATGCTCATTACCATACATTAGTAAATGGATGGGCGGCCATGTCTCAAGCCCTCTGTATGCATTCTGCATCCAATAACAAGCACCTACCCAGCGGTAACTGCACAGATACGGCCCCAGAGTTTCTCAAACCAGTGCTGGATAGCGCATGCAGATCTATCTCATGTATATTGACTATTAGGGTTACCATATGTCCTGATTTACCTGAACATGTCCTCTTTTTGAGGGCATGTCCTGCCCACCGGCCTGCCCGTTTGTCCAGAATCCGGACAAACGGGCAGATTGCTAACCTCCCCTCCCCTTACTTACTAGTGCCCTGGTGGTCTAGTGACCTCTTCCGCCTTCGGGACAGGAAAGAGCCCCCTGTTTCCTGCCCGGAGCGCTGCCCTGCATGCATCCTTCCTGTTGCTGATCCTTGGAGCCAATTCAAAATGGCCGCTGAGAGTTGAAGTGACCTCTCGGCGGCCATTTTAACTTGGCGCCGAGGATCAGTAACAGGAAGGATGCATGCAGGGCAGCGCTCCGGGCAGGAAACAGGGGGCTCTTTCCTGCCCCGAAGAGGTCACTAGACCACCAGGGCAGTAGTAAGGTAAGGGGAGGGGGGTGACAGGGAGGGGGAGCGACGGGGTACGTGACAGAGGGGAGGGGAAAATGTGACAGGGGGCGGAGTGAAGGTGTGACGGGGTGGGGCGGGGTGTGTGGTGGGGCGGGGCATGTGTCCTCCTTTTTGGGGGACAAAATATGGTAACCCTATTCACTGTGAATATCCTGAGAACCAGAGTGAGTGGGAGATAATGTAAGACTGGCTTGAGATGCACCTCTTTGACTGACAGACCTGGGAGAATCCCAGACACCAAGAGGGTTAAAGACCTCATTACATTCCTATGGGCGTCTCTAACGTTTAGTGCGCCCACAAGTTACTTAGGCATTTCAAACCTGGGTTTTGGAACTCAATGGAAAACATGATGAGATCTGGGTGCCAGAGCTCTGTGTCAACTGTTGTAGTGCAAGTGGGGCCTACGCAGAAAGTAGCCTGCTCTTGCAAGAAGATGGCCCAGAAGGAAGAAAACTGCTTGCAAATAGGGGGAGGAGGGATAAAGGAAAAATCTGTGGACACAGCAGAAGGGGGAGCAAGAATCTAGATTGGCAAATACCATGAAGGAAAACTGTAAGCCATATTGAGCCTGCAAATAGGTGGGAAAATGTGGGATACAAATGCAGCAAATAATAAATAAAAAGAAAATAAAGGGAAAGAAATATTGTAACAAAAAAACCCTAATTTTTTCAGGCTCCTGCATAAGGATTTGGTTGGCACCTAAGTTTCTAAACATCAAAGTTTTCCACTCCTCAATATGCCTCTGACTGTATGCTCTCTTGGACAGGCAAATAGCTCCTGTACCTTACGTAAATTATAGGCTTGTGTGGCTTCTACATACGTAGTAGCATAGTAAGTGGTGGCAGATAAAGACCTGAACGGTCCATCCAGTCTGCCCAACAGTCACATTCATTATCAATTCAAGATTAAATCAACAATGAACATTATATTATGTACTTGATCATGGTCTTTCTTTGGTGTCTCTGAGACATGTAGACCATATAAGTCTGCCCAGCTCTGTCCTTATGTTCCAATTACGGGAGTTGCCGTCATAGCTCACTTCAGCCTATCCAAATCCATTTTGTCATTTGTGGCACACAGACCATAAAAGTCTGCCTGGCACTGTCCTACATTTCAAGTTACTGGGATTTCCATCAAAGCTCTCTCTCGCCCAAGCTTGGAGCTGAAAAAGTTAGTAATCACATCTAAAATCCAAATCAACGCACAGGTATATTATTAGAGAGTTACAATTAATAGGCAACACACTAGACAAGAGTGTTTCTTGCCTGAAGAGCTTACTGTTGAATCTGGAAGGAAGGGGGGCACCCACAAGAACAGATCTGAAGCTGGAGATGACGCTCACACTGCTAAGGCACAAAGGGGTTTTATAGGAATTGGCTGCTGTTTGCAACAAAATATTGTTTTGCCATTAATAGTGAGCACTCTTTTTAATGAACGTGGGTACCAGTGCACACTCTTCTTAATGCACACTATCCCTCAAAGTCTAGAAATGGTGACCAGAGTTAAGTGTGCAGGTATACAATAGGCCCACTAACATAATTCACTAATTGATACTACACTGGCAATAAATACAAATAATTGGCGTTAATTTTCCATTGTGTGTATGTAACAGACTTGCATCCCATTCTATAAACAGCGCGCCTAACTTATATAAGTACATAAGTATTAACATACTTGAACAGACTGAAGTTCCATCAAGCCCAGCATCCTGTTTCCAACAGTGGCCAATCCAGGTCACAAGTACCTAGCAAGATCCCCAAAAAGTATAATACATTTTATGCTTCTTATCCTAGAAACTAGTATAAAAGGCCCGTTTCGGTAGGCAATGAAACGGGCGCTAGCAAGGTAATCCCCCCCCTGCAGCGGCCTTCCTGTCTCCCCTGCCCCCCCTGCATCCACCCATCTGGTCTCAGGACCCCCTCCCCACCAACGCTCCTCTGCCCCTGCAGCCACGCATGTGCAGCGGCCCTCCTGTCTCCCCTGCTCCCCCTGCAGCCACCCATGTCCAGCGACTCTCCTCTCCCCCTGTCCGCCCTGCAGCCACCCATGTCCAGCAACCCTCCTCTCCCCCTGCAGCTACCCATATCCAGCGACCCTCCTCTCCCCTGCCCCCCTGCAGCCACCCATGTCCAATGACCCTCCTCTCCTTTCCCCTTGCCCCCCCTGTAGCCACCCATGTCCAGCGACCCACCTTTCTCCCCTGCCCCCCTTGCAGCCACCCATGTCCAGCGACCCTCCTCTCCCCCTGCCCCCCCTGCAACATCCCTTCTGTCTCCCCTGCCCTCCCCTGCAGCCACCCATCTGGTCTCAGGACCCCCTCCCCACCTCCCTCTTCCCTGCCCCCCCTGCAGCCATCCATGTCCAGCGACCCTCCTCTCCCCCTGCAGCCACCCATGTCCAGCGACCCTCCCCTCCCCCTGCCCCCTCCAGCCACCCATGTCCAGCGACCCTCCCCTCCCCCCTCGGTGCATCACCCAAACCCCTACCCCCCCCCCAGCGCATCACCCAAGCCCCTACCCCCCCCCTCAGGCACATCAACCCCCTCGCCACCCGCAGCCGCCAATACTAATGCTGTCCAGCCGCTGCTGCGTCTCCTGATGAGCAGCAGCGGCCGGTACAAAAAGAAAAAAGCCAAAAAAAGATTTTAAACCTGAAACATGGCTCCGTAGACAGCCATCTGGCATTGGCTGTCATCTCTGCAGCCGCTCCTCCTCTCCCCTCTGACGTTGCTGCGCTCCTCCGGGGTCTTCCTGCAGGGGCAGTGACGTGGAGGGGAGAGGAGGAGTGGCTTAAGTGATGACAGCCAATGCCAGATGACTGTCTACGGAGCCGTGTTTCAGGTTAAAATCTTTTTTTGGCTTTTTTCTTTTTGTACCGGCCGCTGCTGCTCCACAGGAGAAGCAGCAGCGGCCGGACAGCGTTAGTATTGGTGGCTGCGGGTGGCGAGGGAGTTGATGTGCCCGAGAGGGGGGGTAGGGGCTTTGGTGATGCGCTGGGGGGTAGGGGCTTGGGTGCTGCACCAGGGTGGAGGAGCTTGGGTGTTGCGCTGAGGGGGCAGGGCACTGACAGCTGATTGGTAGGCAGGGGGAGGAGTAGGGAAACACGCTCCTCCGTGTGTTTCCCTACTCCTCCCCCTGCCTGGCTTGCGATTTTGCAGGGCAGGGGCTTGGGTGTTGCATCAAGGGGGGGCACTGACAGCTGTTTCTCAGGCAGGGGGAGGAGTAGGGAAACACGCCCCTTGCCTTGGAATCAGCTGTCAGTGACATCACTGACATCAGTGCATTCTAAACTGCCTAGCAGACCACCTCTGAGGGAGCCACGGTCCCAGGCACATTAGAATGTTGGAGATGAGAATTATTATATAGGATAAGCAGTGGATTTTTCCCAAGTCCATTTTAATAATGGTCTATGGACTTTTCCTTTAGGAAGCCAGTCAAACCTCTTTTAAACCCTGCTAAGCTAACTGCTTTTACTACATTCTTGGGCAATGAATTCCAGAGTTTAATTACATGTTGAGTGAAGAAAATTTTTCTCTGATTTGTTTTAAATTTACTACTTTGTAACTTCGTTGTGTGCCCCCTAGTCCTAGTATTTTTGGAAAGAGTAAACAATCAATTCACGTCTACTCATTCCACGTGCAAATGTAAAGAGGGCATTAATGTGAATCGCCTTTTTTAAAGTTTAAGTCAAAGTAATGCACAGTAAAAAAAAAAGAAAGCAATTAAAACCTAAAGAACTGAAAAGAACGCCGTTATTTGCTAGGAAAGGTCACATTCATATCATGAACACATTCCAAAAAACAAAAACAAGTCAAACAGAACTAATTGCCGAATTAAGTCCTACTCAGGGATCCCCCTGGTACTAATCATAAGCACGGGACACAAACAAGTCTTTAAAACAGTCTTAAAGTTTTCTAAGGATTGTTCAGATCTGTGCACAACTTGAGTGCCGGGAGTTACATCCGGTTTCAGTTGGTGTAACTCCATATGTCCAAAGTTGGGTGCGGATCCAAGCATCACACCCCCTATTCTATAAAGGGTACTGATCTTGGAATGCTCATTATCAAATACCATTCAGCGCGGAATTTTTTCAGGCCCGAAATCTGAGCGCTGTTTAATCAATCCAGCCCATAGGATGGGACGACTTCCCTATGAGGAAAGGCTAAAGCAGCTAGGGCTCTTCAGCTTGGAAAAAAGGCGGCTGAGGGGAGATATGATAGGGGTCTATAAATTAATGAGTGGAGTTGAATGGGTAGATGTGAAGCGTCTATTTACACTTTCCAAAAATACTAGGACTAGGGGGCATGTGATGAAGCTACAATGTAGTAAATTTAAAACGAATCAGAAAAAAGTTTTCTTCACTCAACGTGTAATTAAACTCTGGAATTCATAGCCAGAGAATGTGGTAAAGGCAGTTAGCTTAGCGGAGTTTTAAAAAGGTTTGGACGGCTTCCTAAAGGAATAGTCCATACACCATTATTAAATGGACTTGGGGAAAATCCACTATTTCTGGGGTAAGCAGTATAAAATGTTTTGTACTTTTTTGGGATCTTGCCAGGTATTTGTGACCTGGATTGGCCACTGTTGGAAACAGGATGCTGGGCTTGATGGACCATTGGTCTTTCCCAGTATGGCAATACTTATGTACTTATGTACTTATGTACTTTACTAAGCCATGGTACTGTTTTTAGCTTGTGGTAGAAATCAGCTGGCAGTAAACACCGAGATGCCATTATATTCCTATGGGTAAAAAATGTAAAGAAAAAAAAAAGTAACATGAAAATTTTCTGACTGCCCATCCCTAGCTTTTAAAGAAGTGTGAAATCATAGCACAGCTTTTCTTTTCTATAGTGCCTTTTGTACACATTACTGGAAGTCCCACCTTACAGCTGCAGAGAGAGGGAAAGATTGACCCTTTTGGTGCGCTGTGCATTATGCTGGACAATAGCTCAGGCCCTCTACTATCTGCAGAAGAGGCTTGGTGCTATCTCTGCTTGTGCCAGTACACACAGGAAGAATTATCTTCTTTCACTGTGCTTCCCTCTTTGTCTATCCCTAGTGCTCCGGTGCAAACAGCTACTTGCATGTTTCTGGGCTTGATCACTTCTCCAGCTATTCTAATGTAATGTTCTTGTTTTCCTGGTAAATAAGGAGGTTCTTGGGCAATGGAGGGTTAAGTGACTTGCCCAAGATCAGAAGGAGCAGCAGTGGGATTTGAACTGACCACCTCTGGCTTGCAAGACTGGTGCTCTAACCACTAGGCCACTCCGCCACTCCAGCACTTTATGTGCTCTTCTCTGAGCACTGGGAGGGAATAGGAAATCAGTGCCGTAGCGAGGGTGGCTGACACCCGGGGCGGGTCGCCGCTGCGCCCCCCCCCCCCCCCCCCGTGTGCAGCGCGGCACACCCCCCTCGGCACGTACCTCCCGGAGTGCATTCTTACAAGCATAGGAAAGCAGGGAGCGAGTGGGAGGGCCAATCCGCCCCGACTGCACATCGCTGGGAGCTGCGTTGGCTCCACTGGTTCCCTGCTCTCTCTGCCCCGGAACAGGAAGTAACCTGTTCCAGGGCAGAGGGAGCAGGGAACCAGTGGAGCCGACACCCCCCCCCCCCCCCAGCGGCATGCACCCGGGGCGGACCGCCCCACCGCCCCCCCACTTCCTACGCCACTGTAGGAAATGACCTCATTAACATCCATTTGATTACATTAGCATGCTATTTGTGCAAATGTTTGGCTTCCCATGCTAGAGCCTCTGAGCATTCTGCGCTCACTAATGCAGGCGCTAGTCCAGTGCTAATGGCCTGTAGCACCTGCATTTGCTTCTAAGCATCGGGGCATGAGTTGCTGCATGTCTTGCTGTACTGGTTGTGTCTTAGTGCTCGATCACCTGCTAGTTATAATAAGGGGGCCAACTGGATCCATATTTTTATTTTTTATTTATTTTTGTTACATTGTACCCCGCGCTTTCCCACTTATGGCAGGCTCAATGCGGCTTATATGGGGCAATGGAGGGTTAAGTGACTTGCCCAGAGTCACAAGGAGCTGCCTGTGCCTGAAGTGGGAATCGAACTGAGTTCCTCAGTTCCCCAGGACCAAAGTCCATTCACAGGACAGAGTTGATGCAGT
The DNA here is from genome assembly GCF_901765095.1 of Microcaecilia unicolor. NCBI lineage: Eukaryota > Metazoa > Chordata > Amphibia > Gymnophiona > Siphonopidae > Microcaecilia > Microcaecilia unicolor. Next base: position 136,696 of record NW_021963137.1, on the reverse strand, counting down.
TCTGGGTTTACCCCAGTGCTTGCTGGGATTTGTAGCTTTGCTTTTCTTAGGGAATTCAATGGGAAAATCAATGCATGCTCCAGGGTAAACCCAGGACTGGATCAACCCTGTCCTGAGAATCTGGATCCAGTTGGCAGCCTTAGGTTATAACCATCATAGCAAACAGCTGCTGCAGCATTCTACTAGCAGAAAATGACCATCTGCCTCCTATTGAGCACCAGAGCCCAAGGTGCAAGGGCCTAGCTGACTTGATATCAGGTATCTCCAGTTCAATTATTATTATTACTACAGGAAGGTGAACATTCAGGGCAGTCTCATCCATATGCATTATGGGACCCATAGCACTGATTTGAATGGATAGAATCAGAGACTACAATTACCACACTGCTTTGGGATGTAACTTTAAAACCAGGAGTGGCCAAAAAGTCTCCCTGGTGGAACTGGGTAACTTGACAGCTCTGTTAGGACTGGGGCCAGTAAAGGACCACTGAGTTGCATAGAAGACTTGCAGAGCAATGGGCTTCAGCTTAGAAGGGTATTTGAGCTTGCCAGGAGTTCATTATAGCAGATGTCAACACCACAAAGGCAGGGGTCCCTGCTGTTTCTCATTTGCTCACATCCTTTCTGCCACAGCCCTGCTAATGTGAGTGAAAACATTTGTCAAAGTGGTGGTATAAATCATGCCCCTAGTCCCCCCACTTCTTTTCTTTCTCTTCCGCCTCCTCCCCTTTTTCTTTCCCACTCCCCCCCCCCCTCCAAACACACAACTGGCACAGAAGTGCTCTTATTAGCATTTGTTTAGCAATGTGGATTTAATACACTTCTGTTCTGCAAATAACACTTCATTGCTTTCTTCCTTCTTTGTTGTACACACCCTGTCTCTCTCCTCCCTCCAGAAATGAGGAAACCAGGAAGCTGTAATGTTGATAATGATGTCGCCCCCCCCCCTGGTGATCCTCCTCTCTGAAGTTTGCAAATATGTTAGCCTGTAACTTTCTGCTATCACCGACCTAGACTGTAAAGGTCTCCCCATCATACCTGCTGGGTGCTTGTGATTTTATTTATTTTGGCAAATGGTTAGTAGCAGCTTTGAGGAAGAGGAGAACATCCAGGCCTGAAAGACAAAATGCCTTTGGGACTTCATATCATATGGAGGAGAAATTACAGGCATCAAGCCGTAGGCACAAACATCTAAAAATGATCGGGGGGGGGGGGGGGTGCCAAACTCAATACAAATTACCCCTCCCTGGACACAGTAAAGGAGCTTGCTCAGTATAAGGGGTGCTCAGCACCCACAGAACCGGCTACTATGCAGCTAGCTGAAGAAAAAAAAAAAACAAAGCTTTGCAGTGAAATTAGCACCTTTAGAGAGTAACTGTAAAAGTTGTTTGTGTTTAAAATGCTATTTTACACATGTCCAAGGCCTCTTACAAAATAATGGAGGATGTGAGACCAGTCACCCTTCTCTATCTTGTAATTGAAACAAGCCCATGCCCATATAAATCTTCATTAAACAAGCAACACTATAACTTAAGATAACATGTTTATTGGATAACAAAAAGGCTGCAGCTTCGCCTGTTTGATGGTAGAACATAATATTACCTGAGCTAAATAATAAGACATAAGTGGACATCCAGCCATACCCAGCAAGGAGTCCAGTGCAAGCCAACCAAAATCATAAATTGCTTACCCCGCCATAACAGCTAGAGTAAGTGATAAGGCCTAGACCTCCAGACCTGAAATGCCAGCATAAACCTAATATTGACAGCCGGGCAAATGTTAAGGTCTACTTCAAAGGACCTCCTTTGAAGTTGCTCTGCTCAGGTACTTCCCCCCCCCCCCCCCAAAGCTGCAACAAGCTTAAACATTGGGTGGGCAGGAGGGCAATGAGACGGCCTTCGAGGCCCCTCCCTGCCCTGCCTCCAAGAGCTCAAGGGATTCCCTCCTCAGGAACTTTAAACAATGCCAGCCAATCACCACTGGCACCAGCTGAATGTCATCCAGCCTGCCCAGCATGCTAGCACATGAAGACGGGTTCTGCTAGCCACTCACTAACCCTCCTTTCCCTGGCCTGGGCGAGCAAGGCCATCATGTGGCCCACCATGGTTGACCAGGCCATCCATCGTCAGGTGTGGCTCACTCCCCTGTTAGAGGCAGGCTCCGGACAAGCTTGTTGCTCTTGGTGATTTCTGCAGTTCCTAAAAGTACATGTGGTGCAAGCAGGCATGCATTTGTACAGTAGGCATGCTCAGGGCAGAGCATGGGCAGAGTCACAGTTTTCATGCATATTTTATGCGTTAACATTTAAGCCTGCTGTCAAGCTTGTATAATGTCTGTGCTTCAGTCTTGGCATGTGCTAGTATTTAATAAATGCGTATAGGTATCTGTATGGTGCCTTCCTGTCCTATTAACCTAGGGCCCCTGTATATAAAATTAGGGTCCAATATTCAAAACAATTTAAATGACCAGGAGAGGCTCCTGCTGGTTTAAATCACCTGTCCAGGGCAAACTGAGCACTTAACAAGATAATGCTGCTGAAAATGCTCGGTAAGTTTGTCCAAGCCAAAACTGACTTCTTTGGGGGTGAATTGGGGGGCAGGGTTGGCACTTAGCTGGTTAAGTGCCAATTTTCAGCACTTAACCAGCTAAGATAACTGCATAAAAGTCAATCCTATCTTTATGCGGACCTTCATAGTTAGTTAAGTTCTGAATATTGCACTTAACTGGCTGTATTTTCACCAGCCCTGTATACCCAGAAATTCAATACTGGAGCCCAGACATGACCCGGCATTAAATTTCTGGGTATAACATTGGCAGCAGTCAGCAAAACACTGATCACCACTGGCTGAATATCAGGTTCTTATCCTCTTATTCAGGGCCAACCGTAGCAATTGCAGGGCCATGTGCAGACTGTTTGGTGCCCTCCCTCTCCCTGTGAAACCAAAGGGCAAGGGGGAAGAAGAGGAAGGAGATGTAAACCCTGGTCGGCAGTGTGGTGAGAAGAGTATAGAGCCTCAGTGCTGCTGAGGAGCAGGATTGCAAAGGGCGAGTGGGAGAGAAGGAGACAGAAAGGGAAAAGAAGCTTTAACTTTTGGTCAGCCACCAGCTGCAAAGCTGACTCAGTTAAGCACAGGGCCCCTTGTGGTCACCCCTATCGTTACTGCTTAAAGCTGGCCTTCCTCTTAATTTAATACATTTTAAAAACATGTTTTCCTCTCTCCACATACTCTCCTCTCTCCTGCACTATCCTTCTCCTCCCACCCACTCTCCCTCATCACTTTCCCTTACTGGCATCTCATCCCCACTCACTCCCACTTCTCTGCAATGTTTTTTTTTAATCCCATTCCTCCCACTTCTTCCTCATTAGCGTGCACTAAGCTAGAGATTCCCAAACCTGTCTGGGGGAACCGCAGCCAGACAGGTTTTCAGGATATCCTCAATGAATATGCATGAGATAGATTTGCTTACAGTAGAGGAAGTGCATACAGGTTTATCTTATGCATATTCATTGTGGATATCCTGAAAACCTGATTGGCTGGGTGTGTCCTGAGAAACCCTAATCTATAGATAGATATAGATGTATTAGTGACCTGTTGAGGTTACACTTTCTCTTCATCAGTCCCACAGCAGCTGACTTCATTGTTTATATATATTTGTTTCACCTTACGTTCAAACAGTTCTTCTCATGTTCTTGACACAGACTTGATTTTTTTTCCTGAAGTATGCATAGGTGGTGATGTTTTCCGTTGCCACAGCGAGGTGCTCCTTTGTGAAATCTCCCCACAAGCAGGTGCATGATGGGCATGATGGTGAACACTTGGCCTTCACTTGCATGTGCCTATGTCACTAGGGCAGCTCCATAGGCGGTCGGTGACTCAGCTGTTTGGGGAGGCTAAAGTGGGTGGGGCTAGATGAAGTTATAGGGCGGGGCCAAGATCAGGGTATGGGACAGATGGAACAGAACAGAGTACAGTGGGGAGAAGCACCTATGTCAGCAGTAAAAGGATAATGGAGAACTTTTGAACACTGCTACCACTGTGTGGTTCTGGTGCAGCTGACTCCCCAATACCTCTGAAATATGCACACTGAATACATTCCAGTAATTATGTGCCAAAAAATGAATATAGTGAACCAAAATAATACATATTAAACAGGACAATATTTGCAGTATTCTGGAAATATATACAATTATTTAGCACAGATTTGTAAGTCCTCCACAGACAGGAAAATACCTACTGCATCTTAATATAATTCTCACTGAGCGACAATTGAAAAAGGCATGAACTAAATCCAAATCCAAAATCCAGTACCAGGCATACTGTGAAGTAATACAAAACCCAACCTATAAAGCAATTCTACCATAACACTAACCTTCAGGAGTCACTGTAAATTGCAGTGGGCAGAACATCATCAATATACCTATTGGAAAGCTAAACGAGCTGGATTAGTACAGACCAGTCCTACACAGACACTCAATGCTAACAGAATACCCAGCCCTTTTCATACATGATCACAAGTAGACCCTCATCAAGTATAGAATAAGTAACCACAAACTAAAAATAGAAATATGTAGACAAAAATTAAACTGAACCCCAAGACGCCATATTCTGCATACAATGCAAAACCAAAGAAATAGAAACAGCTACTTGAGCAGCTCTAGTCTATATTGTTTCAAGCAAACTTTAGCATTGCAAGTTCCCTGAAGAGACACCCAGAGAGTTGTTTATACAGCTGTATTAAATACAATTCATTCACACGTTGTTCTACATATCAATAAAAAAACTTCTGATGTAGAAATAGAGAAATACGTTCAATATGGTGAGAAGACTCCTGATGCAGGCCTGACCGGCCGAAACACAGCTGTGTCGAGTCTTTTTCTCCCTAATTTTACATTATTTTTTATGGTTAATAAATATTTTTAAGATTTTATCATCAAAGTGTCGTCTTCAATTTTATTTTTTTATTTTTATTTTTTTTGTCATCTTCGCTGTTTTGTCTATTATACTCAGGTCCATCACAGCAGTATGCAGGTCCCTAGAGCAGTTTTAGTGGGTGCAGTGCACTTCAGGCAGGCGGACCCAGGCCCACCCCCCCCCCATCTGTTACATTTGTGGTGGTAAATGTGAGCCCTCCAAAACCCACCAGAAACTCACTGTACCCACATCTAAGTGCCCCCCTTCACCCATAAGGGCTATGGTAGTGGTGTACAGTTGTGGGTAGTGGGTTTTGGGGGGCTCAGCACACAAGGTAAGGGAGCTGTGTTCCTGGCAGCATTTTATGATGTCCACCGCAGTGCCCCCTAGGGTGCCCGGTTGGTGTCCTGGCATGTCAAGGGTACCAGTGCACTACAAATGCTGGCTCCTCCCACCTCCAAATGGCTTGCATTAGGACGTTTTTGACATGGTTGTCTTTGGTTTCAAAAATTACCGAAAGTCAGAAATGTCCATGTCTAGGGATGTCCAAATCTAAGGACATCCAAATTTAAGAATTTGGATGTCTCTGGCAGTATTTTTGAAACGAAAGATGGACGTCCATCTTTTTTTCGAAAATATGGTTTTCCCCGCCTCTGGATTTGTATGTTTTGCAAAGACATCCAAATCGGAACTTGGATGTTTCTTTCAAAAATGCCCCTCTATGTGTTACTATCTCTCTAATCTTACATGTAAAGGGAACCCATTTCCTTTTCCATTATCCTTTCCTATAATGTTTTTCGTCTCATGCATTTATTTAATTATTAGAATTTATTTACCGCGTTTTTGAAGGAATTCACTTAAGGTGTTGTACAGTAAGAATAGATCAAATATGATTTTACAGCAGTAAAAATCTATAATAATAATTCTCACCTGGAAACATTCTGAAGCTCACTCTGTGGGAGGGAAACACTGAAGGCTAGGCTCTCAGCTCACTCACTCTCACTCATGCACCACTCACTGTCACTCATAGACCCGCCCTCAGCCACGCCCCTTCCGGACATAATTCGCGACCCCAACGTTCTAAATGAAGCCTCCAAACCACTCCAAACCGGAAGTGTGAGGCTCCAGAGATATCCGTTTTGCCCATAGCTCAAAAACGGAAGTGTGAGGCGTCCTGTGCCCCGCCCTCCCTCAGAATGTCATCATGAGGAGGGCTGAGCACATTCCAGGAAACGAGATGTCCACCTGCCCACCCTCAACGATGTGTGCCCTGCCCTCGCGTCACAACGTCATGACGTTTGGCGCGACATCGACAGCAGGGCGGGGAAACAACGCGATCACGTTGCCAGTGGGGCGGGGAATGCAGAAGCCTCGGAGAATCGCCAACAAAAAAAACAAAAACATCATCCTCGACGGCGGGGCGGGGAAGGCAGTCACGCAACACGATGACATCGACGGCAGGGCAGGGAAGCGACAAGCCGCGGAGAATTGCCAACAGGAAAAAAAAACCTGTCATGGGGGACCGAACGACCCAAACAACTTGCGCCTGGAAGGTGGGGGGGGGGGGGGAGAAAGCTGCAACTAAGATGACAGGAAGGAAAAGGAAAACCTTGCTAGCGCCCGTTTCATGCTCTTCGGAAACGGGCCTCTCTTACTAGTATTCAAATAAAAATACAAAGTATGGCATGGTATACTACTTAGAATGTGAACACTATATAACAGAACAATTTAATTGATAGTAATGGGTAAAGCAAAGATGTAACATATAGATAGGTAAGACAGTAAGGAGAGTTAGATAATGGTCTAACACCAATGGTCGCTAATTGTTTTCATATCTCACAATAACATTATTGGCTTTTGTCTCGCCTAGAACGTAAACCACACTGAACCCTGGAAAGGGGATATTAGCGGTATACAAAAATAGATTTGATTTGGGATGAACGAGGGGTGCCTCTTCATTCCTGGCTGTGTCCTTAAAAGCCGGGCTTTGGAGTAGAAATCCAGGAGCCTATAGCTCAAACCATTCACAAGGTTTCTACAGGAAATCTGACAAAGTGTGAACGTCTGGTCTCCCAGGAAAGGGGCAAGAACACTATCTTTTGAGTAGCCATCCTCATCTTCTTTCCTCTGTCCCTCTCTCTTGCTCACAGAGCCCTAAAGCTGAGGAATTGTTGCTTCTGACAGACCGTGGAAAATCAGGTTTTGGAGGTTTAATGCTTATTAGATCCATCTGCCTCTGGGATTTGTTTCCTTTCTTGTCCAGGTCACTGAAAGAGAAACACTTGCCCCTTTTTACACAATACACAGACCAATGTAAAACAGGAAAGCAATGTGAAACCTTTAGGTCTGAAGAAGGGTAAGGTGGATAGGAGGGCCAGGAGCCAACAAACAAACAGCTGTGCTGGAAAAAAAAAATCAATGCAAACCAACAAACAGAAGAGCACAACAGGTTAACACCTTCTGAAAATCTGCCACCTAGAATCAGAACAAGGAAAAAAATTTAGAGATTGGAAAAATCTGAAACAAGAATTTGGAACAATCCGCACAAGTAGTTAAAATGTCTAGCAAATCTCCATTAGACTTTCATGATTCCCCTCAGCTGTAACATGATAGAAGCAAGGTGGGCGGGCGGGGGGGGGGGGGGGGGGGGAGATAATGAAGAAGTGGTGGTCTTGGACAGATTAGCAGATTCAGTGCTTTAGTATTTCAGAATGGCCTTCAGTATCTCTCCTGAGAGCTGAGGGAGAATTATTCACATCTGAGCAGTGAAAACTTGCATTTCAACGGAAAGATCAGACACAGGAAGAAGCACTTTGGATCCTGTCATTCAGTGCATCATGACTCCCACAGAGTAAAAGCTCTGCACATGGCCTGGAGGTCAGGAATTTGAAAATGGAATTAGACAAATTTATGGAAAATGGGGCAGTTGTAAATTATTGAACATAAATCAGTACTGCCACTTAGGGATCACTGTGTCCCTAAATCATGACACCAGCAACTGGAGGGGTACAGTTGCAACATCCTATTTCTTATGCACTTTCACTGTGCTCCCCATTGCTTAGCCTTCTTTGAAAGTCAGTTTAGGAAGTCACTTTTTCCTGTTGATGTTTCGTTTTTGCTCTGTGAGAATCTGAAATGGAGAATGATACGTGGAGGGGCATTTTCGAAAGGGACGTCCAAGTTGCGATTTGGACGTCCTTGCAAAATGGCAAATCTAGGGGGCGGGGAAACCCGTATTTTCCAAACAAGATGGACGTCATCTTTCGTTTTGAAAATACCGTCAGGGACGTCCAAATCCTTAAATTTCGCTGTCCCTAGATTGGGAGAATGTCACACTCATTTGAATGCTTTCTCACTCTTGTACTCCTTTATTTTTATTTTATTTGGATTTTACTCAACCCTTTTCAGTAGTAGCTCAAGGTGAGTTACATTCAGGTACACTGGGTATTTTCCCTGTCTTACTCTGGAGGGCTCACAATCTAAGTGCCCTGTTTACTTGAGCCCCTTCTTTCACTCATTGGAGCCTCAGTGCCAAGTCACTGATCCAAATCACTGCTTCTATGACAGCAAATCTAAGTTTTTCATACAGCTGGAAAAACTCGTTTGTTTTAATGAAAACTGATGTACTGTTAAGGTGGCAGATCGATTTTATTCTTTCTTATTGTTATGTGTGCATTGTGTGTGTGTGTGTGGGGGGGGGGGGGTTAAATTATGAATGTAAGTGTGTAACCTGTTCTGGGCATAGTATGGAGGTTGGGCTGTGAAACAGAACACATAAAATAAATAAGTAAGAGAAGAAGACAAGCCAAGTGGTCCAACATCTATGAAGAAATGTGAGCACATGATTCTGCTTACTTTGCCTTACCCTGCCACACCTACAAATGCACGAGTTGTCAAACCTATGTGCATGCTGTTAGCCACAGAGTGGAGGCTAAGTTTCAGTCCAGATATTTCCCCAAGAAACTGCTTAGTTACCTGGGCAAATTCTTTTGAAAACATGTTTCATATTGCCGTTACCCTATATTGTTTCGAGGCATCAAAGAAAAGCTGCTATTTTTTTGGTTTGTTTGTTTTTGATTTGCAAAACAATGGGACGCTTAAATTTTTCTAGATGTATACCTTACATATACTGTCTGAAAAACTCACTTATTGGCCTTCAATCTCACTGTTCAGGTGGTAAATCAGACTTTTTCAGATGATCTACCCTTGGTGTCTTTGGCTGACCGATGGGATGGGACGACTTCCCTATGAAGAAAGACTAAGGAGGCTAGGGCTTTTCAGCTTGGAGAAGAGACAGCTGAGGGGAGACATGATAGAGGTATATGAAATAATGAGTGGAGTGGAACAGGTGGATGTGAAGCGTCTGTTCACGCTTTTCAAAAATACTAGGACTAGGGGGCATGCGATGAAACTACAGTGTAGTAAATTTAAAACAAATCGGAGAAAAATTTTCTTCACCCAACGTGTAATTAAACTCTGGAATTCGTTGCCGGAGAACATGGTGAAGGTGGTTAGCTTGGCAGAGTTTAAAAAGGGGTTAGACGGTTTCCTAAAGGACAAGTCCATAAACCGCTACTAAATGGACTTGGGAAAAATCCACAATTCCAGGAATAACATGTATAGAATGTTTGTACATTTGGGAAGCTTGCCAGGTGCCCTTGGCCTGGATTGGCCGCTGTTGTGGACAGGATGCTGGGCTCGATGGTCCCTTGGTCTTTTCCCAGTGTGGTATTACTTATGTACTTATGTACCTTGATAGCAGAACTTTACCATTCAGACAGTCTTTTGTAGTGGATGAGAAAGTCAATGTCCTTATTTGGTCCTTTTGTGCTTGTTTTAAAGACTTTGATCATCATAATTTCAAACATTTGGCATTCTTGTGTCATTTCTCAAATTCCCTTTAAATGCTCTGTGAAGGCATTAAGCATGAGATTTTCCTTTGAGAAATGTTCACCTACCGAGGTATAACTCTTCCTCTCTGTAATATGTTATTTTACTATAGTCTAGTGTAAACCAATATAAAATACTGCAAGCCTACAAGATCCAAGATAAAAAGGTAACAGTGTTATTAATGATGATGGTATTGCTACTGCATTTGACTGGATAGCAAGCAAAAATGTTAGGACTTTGAAATGTAGCAGAATACAGAGCATCACAAGGCTTATGTTACAGAGGTATTATCTGGGACTCTACCAAGCACTCTGCTCCTGCAGTATGGTGGCCAGGCCTGTGTACAACTTCAAACTCTTATTCCTTTCTTGCCTCTGAGCTGCTTCAGATTCCTCCATGTTCCACAGCCTATGATCCATGGTTTGAGACACACACATGACATGAGGAATCAGTCTTGTCAATGAAAGCTTAGATTTTTTGGCAGGTGTAAACAAACAAGAGGATCATTATGAGCCGGCTGATATGGTAGATTTTGGATTTGTCCTTTGACAAACTCCCTCATGAGAAATTAAAGAGTCATGGGTTAGGAGGCCATGCCCTTTTGTGAATTACAAAGTGGCTACAAGAGAGGAAACAGTTTAGGATTGAGCTGTCAATTATCAACATAGACAAGGGTTAGTGGTAGAGTGCCCCAAGGGCTGTCCTGGGACCTGTGCTGTTTAGCATATTCATAAGTGATCTGGAGATGGGATCACAAATGAGGTGATCAAAGGTGTGAATGACTCAGAATTACTCAGTTAACCAGGCAGAAGATTATGAAGATTTTTAGAAAGATCTTGTCAGACAAGGACCTGGGCATCTAAATAGTGCAAAGTGATGCACATAGGGAAACATATTCTCAACTAGAAAAATACTGGGATCAGAGTTAGGAGAGCACCACTCCAGTAAAAGATTTTGTAATCAGCATGGGCAACACTTGAAATACTGAGCTCAGTATACTGCAGCAGCTGAAAAAGTAAAGACAATGTTAGGGGATTTTCAAAAAGGGATGGAGAACAAAACTGAGGATATCATTATCATTTTGACATTTACAGGTCCCTTGTACAATCACATCTTAAGTACTGTGTGCAGTTCTGGTTTCCCCATCTCAGAAAGGATATAGCACAACTAGAAATGATTCAGAAAAGAGAGAGAAAAATGATAAAGGGATAGAACCCCTCAGTTATGAAGAAAGGCTAAACAGGTTAGGCAGAAAAGATGACAGAGGGGAGATATTATGGAAGTTTATAGAATCATGAGTGAGATGAACCTTTGAAACAACATAAAAACAAAAGGAAAATCCTTGAAGCTAATGACCAGCAGATGAATCTGTTGCCAGAAAATGTGGTCAAGGCGACCAACATAGAAGGATTCAAAAGACGTTTGGAGAAGCTCCTGGAGAAAAATTCCATAAGAAATAGTTAGCCAGATGAACTTAGGAGACCCATTGCTCATACTGGGGCACATTTACAAAGGTGCATAAGGGCCTACGTGTATCCAGCATGCGCCAAATCGGCATTACCACCCAGCTACTTCATGCTCCAGGTGGTAACTCTGAATTTAGCACGTGCCGAAAACACACAGTAGAAAATATTTTCTATTTTCTACTGTGTAGCGCTTACCCAGTGGTAAACAGCAGTGGGCACGAGCTGCCTGCCTACCGCCCGGGTAGCACATGAGACCTTACCATTAAGTCAATGAGTGGCAGTAAGGTTTCAGGCTGAAAATGGCTGCGCGCTGGTTTTTATTTTGCCGCACATCCATTTTCCGGCCCCTTAAAAAAAGGCCCCTTTTCCAGGACACGGTAAAAACTGGCCTGGCATACGCCCAATAGATGCGCTCACACTTCCACAGGCAACTTTTTGCCATGGCTTAGTAAAAGGGCCCCTCAATGGGGATATCCTGAAAACCCCGACTGGCTGGATGTGTCCCAAGGACTGGGTTAAAAACCTCTGGATTAGAGAGACAGAACCTGGAGATCCTTGTGTAAATAAGGACATTTTCACATGACAACATTTTTTTCAGTTAGAAGATGATACACTATTACTCCATGTCATGAAGTTTAATATCCACATTACTGCTACTTAATACTGTGATTTATCAAGCTGACAGTGACAGTTTGTTTCAGAGAACCAACAGCACTTTGAAAAAGGGATTGCTTCTGTGACACTCTAGAGAGAGAGAGCTCAGAAAATAATGAGTTTCTTCATTCTGTAATCTAGATAATGCTGACAGCAGGAAGACTGTTTCTAATTTCAGATAATATTTACCACAGTGTTGCTGGTTCTTATTTTAACAGGCAAAATCTTAGACCTGCTCAGATATCTTTGGTTTGCAGAAGCTGGAGATATCAGTAATAAGTGTTTGGTATCGTTACAAAATTTAAAAGAAACAAAATATGCTAATCTGTACATAATTAAAAAAAAAGTAAAGTAAGTTAAGTGTCCATAAACAGGCATTGTACACTACAAATCAGAAATTGTTTTTCTGATCATTTCTGGTTTTGGATTTGGCTCATGCCCTTTCAGTAGTAACTCAAAGCAAGTTACATTCAAGGACAATAGGCATTTTCCAGTCACCAGAGGGTTTATAACCTCAGTTTGTATCTGAGGCAAGAGAAGGTTGTGTGGTCCTGACTCCCTGCTCTCCAGTTCTGAGACCCTTCCCTGCAGCTCAGTTCATACAGTATAGTCCAAACTCCCTGTTACTCCAGTTCTGAGACCCCCCCCCCCCCCCCACTTGCAGCTCAATTCATAGTGCATGGTCCTGACTCCCTACTTCCCAGTTCTAAGACCCACATGTGGCTCTGCCCATGTGTCCCATTTGGGGCCTCTGGTACCCAAACTTTGCCCATGTTTTTAAATCACGGTCTGATGCACCTCTTGCATCACAGTCCCAGAAAGGGGACTGACTCCTGCCTAGTATTCTGGTTTATTTTATTACTCCAGTGTTGAAACAATTGTATTGGTTTTCTGTAGGATTTCAGGTCTTGTCTTTGATTCATCTGACGCTGTACTCAATAACCCCTTGGTATTTATCTCAGTTTATCGACCAGGAAGACGATTAGCATCAGATGCAGCAATGCAACTGTCGATTCATGGCACGGTCATGGCCAGATATACTGAAACTCAGGCCACCACTTTTTCCACTCTTGTGGAATGCACTGCCAGGGGTATTACGATTATGGAGAGGTACTGTGCAGTTCAGGAAACTTTTAAAAACTCACTTGTTAGTGCAGGCATTTTTTTTTTAACTTTTCCAATTCTTTTAATGTTCAGATATTGTTTGATGGGCACAGTCTGGCAGCAGCAAAGGAGATATGAAAAGGAGGGAATCTGTCTGTGTGGTGTTTTTACTGTATTTTAATTGTGCATGTTTTTTGTAATCCACTTAGGTTATGGACAGACTCTAAGGGCTTAAAATAAGTTAATAAATAATTAGTGTTAACAACCAATAATCACTAATTGGAGTAAATTAGGGCAAATGGGCACTAATTTGTAGTTATGCGTCTAACAGCACTTAGTATTCTATAACCTTAGGAGTCCTTTTACAAAGGTGTGCTAGTGTTTTTAGCATGTGCTAAATTCTAGAGATGCCTATATATTCCTATGGGCATCTCTAGCATTCAGCATGCGCTAATCAATAGTGTGCTGAGTCTAAAACCACTACCGCACCTTTGTAGAAGACCCCCTTAGTGCATAATTGCGAGGGGATGTGCACATGCGAGGGGCATGGGTGGGTCAGGGGCATAGCAGACATTTACAATCCAAGCTTCTAGAATCATGTCAGTTAAGCACCAACTGTAACATTTAGCCATGGACGTTTATGCCAGCCATTGCCACGCCTAGACTTATACCAGTACTCTATAAGAGCAGTTATACATCTAATTGCCAATATAGAATTTGCACTTAGCACTCAGCATCATAGCACCTAACTTTAGGTGACCCTACAGAGAATTTACGCATATGTACAGTTTCCACAAGGTTGGGCATGAGTCACCATATGGTTCAGCTTGGTCATATCTTTTTGTCCAGGGTCTTATCCAGCGAAAGAAAACATAACACTTGAGTGATACACAACGTGTCATCAGCACAGATGAGCCTGTGAGAAGAAGTTGTTGGTAGATGATTGGTATATTACATAGGTCCTTACCTTTGATTCCAGCTCTGGTAACTAGTAGAACAGCAAGAACAACCTTATAAATATTTTGGGTGCCCTGCTTGCCTCTACAACAAGAAAGGATCTTTTGGTAGGACTAATTTGAGAAGTATACTTGAGATCATTGTCAGGTGAGGGGGAAGAGCCGGTTTTGCTCAGAGTAGGTGGTTGAGACTGGAAAGGAAGAACTTGTCGATTGTAAGCCTCTGGTCCTGCTACAGGTCCTGACTGTTGTAGAAGTTGGCCAGTAAGAAGCCCCATTGCTTTGTAGAGGGAGAACCTTTCAGTGCATTCTTCAGGAGAGATACTGTTAATGTTACCGGTCATTGCCCCAACATCAGTACCATTATGCAGGGACCAGTTAAGTGAAAGTGACGAGGCTAATACCCCAACAGAACAAAGCAGCCATTTGTTGCCCCCAAATAAGAAGCTATATAAGCCCATGCAATATCTACATCACACATACACACAGTCCTTCCTGAAGCCTCTTGGCTGGCACAGATTACTGCTAGGACCTGCTGTTGCTGTTTTCAAGGCTTTAGAATTATTTCCTCAGAGCTTATTTTTTTCATTTAAAGAACTCACACACACACCTTTCGGATTGCTCAATGTTTGATATACCATGAGAATCTGAAGACAAAATATCCAGCAACAAATAACATATTACAGCAAAATATCACATAACTAATGAGCACGATACAGCCACAAAACTTGTTGTAGTCCTGTTCTCCCACTTTCCATTTATTTTGTTGGCTTTATTTGTATGTTATTTCTTTTTATCTGGAAAAGTTGTACCCTTAAACACCTTGTCGCGCAAAAAGGGATAATCATGTCGCAGGCAGGTGTCAGCTCGTTCCCTCCATTCCTTCCACTCAGTTTTGGGCAGTACATATAAGTTCTTGGTAAGTAACTGTGGAGTGATAGTAGACTTTAAGTTTCAGTATGGCCCAAATAAGTTTTGCCAGGCTTAGGTGACTGATAAAACTTCAGTTTACCACTGCTGACAGGAGTTTGCACTGTCTATGCTCAGAAGCTGGCTCAGAATGGGAATTCTGACCTGAGTGCTCAGTGTATGTCTTCTGTACTGTAATATATTGTGTTATTTCATAATTATGGCCTTTATGGAGGGGGTTGTATTTTATGAGGTTCTCTTTTCTCCTCTCTGATCTTACTGCTTACCCTTACAGTAGTTTGTCATTGTAGACAGTGACATTTGGTTCTCTATCAGGCTCATTTTCAAGGCACTTAGCCTCCCAAAGTTCCATAGAAACCTATGGAACTTAGCCTCCCAAAGTGCTTTGAAAATATGCCTCTATGTCAGCCGAAGTGAAAAGCAGCAGCCACAGTCCCCAGATACATAGAAGTGCGCTAGGATAACCCAAGACATAATTAATTTCCGTAAATTATTGAAAACCAATCCATTCAAGAAAGCATTCCACAATAACCCATCCTAAATGCCAGTTAACAAAATGTACACTGGATCTACACAAAACGTAACTCTTTATTTCCTAATTGTCCATACTAATTTTATCATGATTTGAAGTTTAATATTCCTGATTGTTCAAGCTAATTTATCACGAATGAAGTTTAATCCAATACCTTTCATCTCTTATTATAAAATGAACTTTCGTTACCTGATAACCTAATCCACTCTGTCTCCTCTACCTTAACTATGAATTTCTCTTTTCCGGAACTGGTAATCACCACTATGGAACAATGTAAGCCACATTTAGCCTGCAAATAGGTGGGAAAATGTGGGACACAAATGCTACAAATAAATAAATAAATAAATAAATAATCTG
Source organism: Microcaecilia unicolor (assembly GCF_901765095.1). NCBI lineage: Eukaryota > Metazoa > Chordata > Amphibia > Gymnophiona > Siphonopidae > Microcaecilia > Microcaecilia unicolor. Next base: position 120,894 of record NW_021963137.1, on the reverse strand, counting down.
GGTTGGCCTGTGTGGGGAGCAAAGAAAAGCATACCAAATGCAGAGACTCATTGTGGGACCTCATTTGCATTACTCAGTAGTTGCTGAAATGGCACCATGTATAAAAATCACAGTCACTCATTGGTAGGGCCAGCCATGTAGATAATGTCCTACAGTACAACAAAGGAGAGAAGGAGGGGATGAGAGGAAGGTGTAGGATTCGTGCAAGTGATTAAACAATAGAGAGGCAGAAAACAATCAGAGGCTGTTTGTGAACTGAGTAGATAAATTGTCTCTTTAAGCGATATAAAAATCAGAGGGAAAACAATATAAACATCTTTTAGGTCTCCCTGAGCAGTATTTGAGCATACAACATGATCTCATGTTGAGGTCAACACTTCCATCTCAAGGAAGTTCCCATCAATGCGCAATAGATAGATCTCTCAGTGCATTTCCACACACAGTCTATTCTAATTAAATTCTCCATAAGTGGCCACCTAAAACAAATGTCACCTCCCAGAGTTTGGAAGGAGATCAGAGACAAAAAAAAGCTGATCGCTGAGAATTTCCTAGAGGCCTTGGACTATCCACATGTGGATGAAAAGACAACAACAGTGTCAAAACAAGTTGACATCTGGAATACACACAGTGCTTTTTTTGTAGGAAAAAGGTACCGGTACTCATTATGGGTGGGGGTCACCATCTATGGCTCCACCCCCTTTGGTAGACACACCCACAGTAGCCACACCCCTTATATCAGCCGTGGCGCATATAAGCAGTATCATTAAAAATACTATACCAGTATAGGAGCAAAAAATAACTTGTGATTCTTTTTCATTATAAATGATTTCTGTAAGCTGTTACAGCTCTAGTAGTATACCCAGTGCAAAATAAGACAGCAGATGTAAATTCTCAAATTGGACATCTTCCAAACACTAAAATGAAAATAAAATGATTTTTTCTGCCTTTGTTGTCTAGTGACTGTTTTTCTGAACATGTTGGTCCCAGTCTCTGATTCTGAGGCCCTTTATCTGATCCCTTAACTCCGTTTCCAGGGCTTCCTTTCCATTTATTTCTTTACTTTCCTCCTTCATTTCTTGCCATACATCCATAGGTAAAAGCTGGGTCCTCTGCGGACTTGACTGGAGGAGGTATAGAGTGGATCCAGCTTTTGCCTATCATCCATGTGCAGATTTTCTCCTCTTTTCCCTTTCCCTCACCTTGTCAGTATGCATCTCCTTCCTCTCTCCATCACGTTCAGCATTTTTCCTCTCCCCCTCCATCCATGTCCAGCATTTCTCCTCTCTCCTCCATGTTCATCTCACTTCTTCTCTCTTCCCTCCCCTTCATCCATGTCCAGCATTTCAACTCTCTCTCCTCCCCTCCATCCATGTCCAAAATTTCTCCTCTCTCCCCTAAATCCATGTGCATCTCCTCCTCTGTCTTCGCTTCCCTCCATCCATGTCCAGCATTTCTCCTCTCCCCCTCCACTCCATCCATGTGCATCTATGTCCTCTGTCTTCCCTCCCCTCCATCCATATCCAGTATTTCTCCTCTCTCCCTTCCCCTCCAACCGTGTGCATCTCTTTCCTTCCCTCCAACATTTCTCCTCTCTTCCCTGCCCTCCATCCATGTCCAGCATTTCTCCTCTCTCCCCTCCATCCATGTGCATCTCCTTCCTGTCTTCTCTCCACTCCATCCATGTACAGCATTTCTCCTGTCCTTCCTTCCATCCATCCATGTCCAGATTCTCCTCTGCCCTCCCATCTGTGTCCAGTGATTCTCCTCTCTCCCCTCCCATCTATGTCTAGTGATTTCTCCTCTCTTCTCTCCCCTGCCCTCCATGTCCAGCGATTCTCCACTGCCCTCCCCTCCCCTCCCTGTCCAGCGATTCTCCTCTGCCCTCCCCTCCCATCTATGTCCAGCAATTTCTTCTCTCTCCCCTCCCCTCCCCTCTATGTCCAGCGATTCTCCTTTGCCCCCTATCCTCCCCTCCATGTCCAGTAACTTGCCCCAGGCCTCTACCTGCCCCCCTTTTAAGCCCCTGTCGAGTTCCAGTGCCCCAGCCCCACCTGCCCATCCTTAGCTTCCCGACAGCACCCCCCCCCCCCAAAAAAAGGTCCTCCCAAAGACTTTCACTAACCACACCCTCTCCAAAAGACATTACACAATGTGATACCCACAAGCAAGCCTTCTCCGGAGTAGCCCCCACACTTTGGAATGCACTGCCTGAAAGGCTGTGCTTAACACAAGACTCTCTCTATTTCAGGAAGCAGGTGAAAGCTTGGCTCTTCAACCAGGCCTTTACTGGAAGAAGTAAATAACTGGTTAGTCTCACTCACATATACAAGGATTACTCAGGCTACATATACTGCAGCAGGACATGTTTATCCACTCCTACTCTAGCTGAGATAACATTTAGCCATTTCTCTGACCTCATGTGCAACTTTCTTTAAATCAATCACCTTACTTTCTAACTCTTCCTACTTTCTTACCCTTCTATATGTTACATCTTTGCTTTACCCTTCGCTATCACCTATAATGTTCTATTACATATTGTGTTAACATTGTAAATAGTATACCATGCCATACTTTGTATTGTTTTTGAATATTTTTACTGCTGTAATTGTCTATTGCTCATGCGTGATCTATTCTTACTGTACACCGCCTTGAGTGAATTCCTTCAAAAAGGCGGTAAATAAATCCTAATAAATAAATACATTCCCTTTCATAGGACAGTGGATCTTCATACCACATCTAGCTCTGGCTTCGCTCTGAAATTTGAATGTATAGGTCAGCAGAGTCTCACAGACCGCTTGTCCTTACCTCAGCTCTTAGATTTCAGAGCCCAAGGTGTGTTCAAGGAAAATGAACACAAATACAGGTTACAGTTACAGCTAAAGCCAGCTTCAGGAGAGTTTATCACACGGGCTGCAAAATCCAGCAGCCTTGCAAGATAGATCTCTGATCTCTCCTTTAACTGAGCTGCTTTTATTAGCAAATTTCAGAATACAGATTCATTGTTTGGTATGATAACATAATTAGCAAGCAACACACTTTTCCCTTTCTTAGTCCCTGTCTGTTCCATCAATAGTTACACCATATCATGTTGGCCCACGCACATCCTTCTTTGGCTACGCTACTGACAATTTTCTTATTTTCTTTCATGTCTAGGTTTCAAAGCATTTTGCTAGTCCATTTGATTCAACAGACAATTAGCCTAAGCCAAGCATTCACAGGTCATATAGTTTTCAAGGCCACTGTTTTCAGCCTCAGAAAAATTTAAACTTCCTTCATTAAGGGCCTCTTTTACTTATCTGTACTAGTGATTCCTGGTGCGGCAAATGTGCTGCAGCCCATTCATTTTGAATGGGCTGCATCACATATGCTGCACAGGAATTGCTTGTACAGTTTAGTAAAAGAGACCCTATATGACTGACACAGATTTATCTCCTGCTAGACCCCAGCTCTCAGAATATATAAGTGAAACACAAAAGCATTTCAATGACAGTCTCAGAGGAAGAGGGTGGGGTGGGTTAGGTGAGAAACAGGGAGGAGACAGAGAGAGATGGATGGGTGATAAGAAGATGGCAAAGCAATAGAATTTAATGGTTTATAATGGGATAGACAATCCAGATCTTTAAGTCCTGTCTGGCGGGTGTCAAAATATTTAATAATTTTAACTTCAAAGGTCTTACATTCCTGGATTTTATTAAAGTTTCTTTATAGCATTCCCACCATAAGATTACTGATGCAGTGAAAGTGCTGTCCCACAGAGCTGACATCCTGGTTGGCATGGTCATGCTTAATATGAAGTCTATGTTGATTGAATCTTGTCTTTAGCATCTGGCTTGCTTCTCCACTGTAGCACCTTCTTCACACTTTTTGCATTGAGTGATATATACCACATTTGAAAATGAGCATGCGAAGGATCCCTATATGCTGAGTGTTTTTCCCATGTGACTGACTGTGGGATCCTGTGAGATGTGTTGGCACAGTTTGCAGCTAGGTGTATTGCAGGGATGTATACCATTCTCTTCTTTTTTAGCTTGTTTTTTACTAATTTGTGTTTTAAATTAGATAGCTGTCAGAAGGCCAGTACTGATGGAGCTGGGACTATGTCTTTCAGTAATTCATTCTCCTGGAGTAGTGGCTATAGAGTTTTTATGGTTCTTCTCAATTTTTCTAGCTCTGGATTGTATGTCACTACAAGGGGGATTCTCTCTGTGGCTTTCTTCTCTTTGTACTGCAATAGCTTTTCTATAGGTATTTTAAGGGAACAGACAATATTCTTGGAGATTATTTTGGGGTTGTAGCCTTTTTGTTTTAAGGAATCAGTTCTGCCATGAAGAGGTTAGCATATTGTGGTGCCATCCTGGTGCCCATAGCAGTGTCCATGATTTGCAGATAGATATCATTGTTAAAACAGAAATAGTAAAAATCTACTTTTTCAGATTAAAATTCTTGGGTACATGATTAGGTTCAAGCAATCCATGTTTTACTCCTCTGATGTTTTACTCCACTGTCTACATCTCTGTGTTTCTTGGGGGAAATCCATAGGAAACCCAGAACTACAAGTCCCAGAATGCAGTGGGATAAAACCAGAACTGGTTAAATCTATCTTGAAAAAACAAGTCTGTTGTTAACCATAGGCTGTGAGAAGAGTAGGGTTGGAGAAACTAGTCCCTTATATTTATTCTTTACCCTTGTCAATAAATCTGACTGCATGCTGCACTATTTAACTCTCTTGTTACCAACTCCTTTCAGAAGTTCAGTGTATCATAGAAGCCATACAGATGCCACTGTAATGGATCTCTGTGCGCCTTACAGCACTCCGGGGGGTTAATCTGAGCCCGGATACATTTTCCATCTCTCTGCATATCCATGTGACAGGTTCTGAGCGGGTTTATTATTATTTATCTATTCGCAGTAGGTGAGTCGCTCCTCACGGTTAATGATCACTACAGGCAGTACCAGACAGGACCACTTTGTGGTCACAGTTGAAGAGTTTTAGTGTCCGTCTCGTTCTCCTCTGTCTAGCATTATGTCTTTTATCTGTTTGTATAATGATGTGTGTATGTGCTTTTCACTTAAGTACTATGTGCCATTTATACAGTCAAGAAAGCAGTGCTAGCAGCTTCAAAGAGAGACCATCGCTAACTTTTCATCTGGAAAATTATCCCTTTAACATGAATTTTGAAGAGAATGTCAGTCAAGATAAAGCATCAGGTCTGGTGTGAGGTGGAGTAATGTTGGACCCGGGACCACTTTGCAGATAGATGATGAACTGGTTGAACACTTTTTTTGCAAAGTTTGAGGGTGTTTCTGCTTTCTCCTTGTCTCACTAGCAGATCATTCCCCAGATGAATTATGGTTCCCCATTTTCTCAAAGATCTTATGTCCTGTTGTGCCTCTGCATGGAGTTAAATGGGGTGCACAAGTTCCATAGGAACTGATTTAAACAAACAGCTCATATCACTGGTGAGCCCCAGGCTCCAACATATCTGCAAACAGTCCAGTGGCATCAATTTAAAAAAAGTATTTGGGCAACTGTCTTATTAATATCTTATAGCGCTCTCCTCTCCAAGGTTTAGGGTGAATTTCTAGCTAAGACCAGTTCCATTTCTTTAAAAAATTCTCTTATTCGTTTTCAACAGTTGTAACATACGAATGTATATAGTACATGCCGGGCTCTGCTCCAAATATTGCTGTAATATCGCATGTGTAGCGTATGCCAAATTGACACTATCGCCCGGTTAAAGTGCCCACCCGGCGGTAATCTGAATGTTGGTGCGTGCTGTTTCCCGCTATACAAAATATTATTTTGTTTTCTACAGTGGGGCATTTACGGTGGTAATCAGAAGCACAGCCACATCAGTGCTTGCTGCATGAGCACCGCACATGTAGTGTGTGAGCCCTTACCGCTAGGTCAGTGGGCAGTGGTAATAGCTCAGGCAGTAAATAGCCATGCACTACTTTTAATTTTAGTGCAGAGCCATTTACTGCCCCCATTTAAAAAAACCCTTTTTTCCCAGCCACGGTAAAAAAATGTCCCAGCACGCGCCAAAAGCACAAACCCACGCAACCGCAAGCCATTTTTTTACCGCAGCTTAGTAAAAGGACCCCTCAATTTGTTCATTAAAAATGTAAAGTTAATCAACATGCATGAACAATATCTGAAACAAACAAACAAACAAAAAAAGGCCAAAAATTGGGGAAAATCCAAAAATGACCTGAAAATTTACCAAAAACTTTTTCATGCACCTAGTATCACCTAAAGTGTATCATTAAGAATCTGTTCTGCGTTGTATTCTCATGCCTCCAAATACTGTTAGAAAAATAACTTGTCTGCAACGCTGTGACACTGACACTCTTGGGCCCAAAGAATATCTGGCTAGAATGGATGACATGCAATGCACACAATGGAGCCTGTCTAATCCAGGACTTTTGTCCTAAGGACAGCTGGCTGTTGCTCTCTGATTATGCGTTTCCGGGTACTTTTCTGCTGCAGATTCCTGTGCAATACAGAAACATGGTCCAATCAGTAAGTCACATGGGGACGTATTTTAAAAACACTTGGGGGTCTGTTTACGAAGCAGCGCTAGCAGCTGTCCGTGCGCTAGTGCTGACATGGTCCACCGCGTCGGCGCTGGCACTGCTTAGTAAACCAGAACGTTGGACTTAGTAACCTATAGAACTTTATAAGTGTAAGGGGTCCTTATACCGAGCTGCGGGAAAAAGGGCACTGCAGTAGTGGCGAGGACCGTTTTTCCCGCACGCCAGGGCCCATTTTACTACAGCAAGTAAAAAGCCCTCACAAAAAGACCATGCAGCAGAGAGCACTTACTGCCACCCATTGAGGGCCCGATTACCACCAATTTACCGCTGCGCTAACCATTTCTGGGGGTTTTACTTTTTCCCCTGAAATGTAACGCGCTCAACCCAGAACTACCATCATTAGCCAAGCTGAGCCGGCAGTAGTCCTAGAACAGCATGCGGTAAGCCCGCCGCCACTTCATAAAAGGGCCCCTAAGTGATTTGAAAATGAGCCCCTTATTGACAGAAAAGACAAGCAGTTTAGCAGGTCACTTTCCTTTGTACACAGAACATGAACATATGCATCATATTTCTGTCTGTTCTGCTTATTAATCTTTGCCATGCCATGGGAAATCTTGGAACCATTGCTGTCCTCACTGCACAGATTAGACTGGAATTATGCAAGGATTAAAGTATAACAGAGTGTGGATGCGGTCGCCAGGTGTCTTTGGAAATGCCTGCTGTGCCAGGGGAGATTTTCCTGCCTCTGAACTAACCCTAAGGGGACTTACTACTCTTGCAAACTTCCCGCTGCTGGTATTAGCAAGAGATTTATTGTGTATTTATTTAGAAATATCTGGAAAGCACTGTTCCAGGCATTTTGTGGCCGTGTGATAAGAATTTTCAGTGAAGTAAGCAAAGTCGCTCAGGATGGCTGGGCCCTCATATTCCATGGAGTGTATTATGTCCAGTGGATCAATAATCTTATCATGTAAATATACTATAGGGTAGTGCTATGGTTAGAGCTCAGATCTGGGAAAGTGTGTCATTCCTTTTCCTCCAGGTTCCACCACTTTTGATCTCACTCCGGGGATCTTTTACTTAGGCGCGCTGGTGTCTTTAGCACATGTTAAAAATAGGTGCATGCTAAACGCTAAAGACACACATAGGAATACATTGGCGTCTTTAGCGTTCAGCGCACGCCTATTTTTAGCTCGCGATAAAAACATCAGTGCATCTTAGTAAAAGACCCACTCTGTGATCCTGAACTCACTTAACCTCCCCTTGCTCTTCAGCCTTCCTTGTCTCAACTCAAAAAGTAATGGTGACCACACAACTTTACCACTTGAATTGAACTGAAGTTCTTTGGGTCAGAGACCTTGAATCTTGCCATAAGACTGCAATTTAGCCCAACGTATTGGTTGAACTACTAGAATTTGCTCTAGAGAGTTGCACAAAGACAGAAATCTTACCCATCCCCACAAGAATTTAACCTGTCCCCACCCAGTCCCTCAAGAATTTAATGGTTACATAAAAAAAATTCCGGTCAGCTTTCTCAGTCTCTCTATGGGTTGGAGCTGCAGCACTGCAGGCAAACAGGAAACGGAAGTTGGATCACTCTGATGCGCACTTGTAAGAGTTGTCTCTGATTCATTGGCACTGTGTGCTAAGAGGTTGCCACATGTATGCATCAGTAGGTCAGGTGACATCTGATGCTTGTGCCTATGTCAGACCCCACAGGAAATCCGCAGGAACTGCTTCCGTCCCCACGGGAGCCCTGCAGGAACTGCTGCTGTCTCCATGGGATCCCCACAGAACTGCTTCCGTCCCCGCTGGAATCTAGTTCCCGTGCAGGGTTCTAATTTGCTCCCTCAAGTAACCTAAATCATCAATGTAGATCCTCCTTATGATATTAACCTTCAGTAAAGGGAATTAAACATAAGGGGCTATTGTTTTCCTCAATGCCTTATCTTATATTGGTGGAACTCCCTTCCATTAGATATTAGGTGTGAGGCTAAATATATGGAATTTTGGAAGAATTTAAAACTCGTTTCAGAAATTTTTACAAAATTATAGTTAATTATATTTATTTCTATGTGTTTTTTTCCTACTATTGTCCTTGCTTTTTGTTTGTAAACTATGTAGAGCTGGTGATACTAGCTGACTGCAGTCTATATGAACTATGTTGTATTGTACTATAGCACATGTGAGGACCATTTAGTTCACCCAGTCTGCTTGGTTGCCTTTGTCTACATTGCTTCAGGTAAGGATGTCTCTCAGCTGTCTCCTTTACAAGCCTGATTGTCGGTACTGCTCTGCAATGTCTCTCAGCTGTCAGCCTTACAAGCTTGATTGTCTATACTGCATTAAGATTGTCTCTCTGGTGTCAGCCTTACATACTTGGTTGTCTGTAATGCTCTAGGTAAGGATGTCTCTCAGCTGATCAGCCTTACAAGCTTGATTGTCTATACTGCATTAAGATTGTCTCTCTGGTGTCAGCCTTACATACTTGGTTGTCTGTATTGCTCTAGGTAAGGATGTCTCTCAGCTGATCAGCCTTACAAGTTTGATTGCCTATACTGCTCTAGGTAAGGACATCAGCCTTACAAACTTGCCTGTACTGCTCTAGGTCCCCAATGCTCAAAAGAAAATGTGGGTGCTAGAGGCCATTAGCTCTGGACTAGCGCCCACATTTGCTAGCATCGAATGCTCAGAACAGATAAGCGCGTGAAACAACAAGCTCACCGGCTCTGAGCGCAATAAGCATGCAAATGCATGCAAAAGAGGGTCTCCTGTATTCCTTCCCAATGCTCAACAGGCAGCGCACCAAACAAGGGTGCTCCTCCCAAGGCAAACCCTACGGAAGCTCGGAGTTGGCTTTAGGGTTGTGCTGAGCCATTGGAGAGGCATGAGGAGACTGGGAATGGTGGGGAATCACTCCTTCCAGCTGTCTGCTGCTGCCTACAATATGTTTAACCCCCCCCCCCCCCCCCTAAAAGTGGTAGATTTACTCGCCCTGCTGGTGTTAAACTCAACAGCAGATTCTGCAGTCTGAACCTAGAAGCAGTGGCGTACCTAGGGTAGTTGACACCCGGGGCTGGTCATTTTTTAACACCCCCCCTCTCCAAAATCTAGTACTAGGCATGCCGAGAATACAAAACACTCAGGACCTATAGAGCAATTCTAGCATACCATAAGCAGTAATTTCTACAAGTCACACAAGGAAAAGGAAAGCATCTTAAACACTACAGTGAGCACTAGAACATCAATTCACCTACTGTAAAACAAAACCAGGCAGAATAACACAGATTGTCCATCTTGCACAGTCAATGCCAACCGAAAGCCATGTCTTTTTCACAAACACAGATACACCCTAATCCACTATAGAATAAGCAATAATAAACTTTCTATTTAGACAAAAATTAAACTGAACCCCCAAGATGCCAGACTCTGCATACAATGCAACACCACAGAAACAGAAAATGTCCCCTAGTACTGTGCAAAACATAAAGACAGCAGATGTAAATTTGAAAAAACTAACAAGTACCAATCACCACTTTACAAATTAACAAATAGAAATAAAACAAATCTAGAAAATAAAATAATACCATTTTATTGGACTAATACATTTAGCTTTCAGAGGCCAAAACATCCTTCCTCAGGTCAATACAGTATAGTGTTGTTACAATATCCTATCCGGACCTGAGGAAGGGGGTTTTGTTCTCCGAAAGTTAGCCAAAATGTATTAAAATTAGTCCAATAAAAAAGATTACCTTGTTTACATGTTCTATTATAAACATTAACACAGCTACAATACTACTTTATCCTAAAGCAAAAAAAATAAAAATATATATTTTATTTACAGTTTGTTGTCTCTGGTTTCTGCTTTCCTCATCTTCTTTTCACTGTCTTCCTTCCATCCAGCATCTGTCTTTCTTCTCTCTCTGCCATCCAATGTCTGCCCTTTCTCCCATCTACATCTGCCCTCTATCTCTGCCCCCTTCCATCCACCATCTGCCCCTGTCTGCCCTCTCTCTCTCCCCCTTCCATTCACTCTCTGCCTTCTATCGCTTCCATCCACTGTCTGCCCTTTCTCTCTGTCCGCTCAATCCACCATTTGCCCTCCCTCTCCCATCCATCTAGGGTCTGCCCTCCCTCTCACTCCCCCTTCCATCCAGGATCTGTCTCCTCTCTGCCCCTTTTTTCCAGCCCCTAGTTCCAGCCCCACTATCCCACCAGTCCCCAGTTTCAGCCCCAGTCCTTGTCTCCCACCAGTCCCGAGCTTTAGCCCCCAGCCACTTCTCCCTGTCTCCTTTTCAGCCCCCAGTCCCCACAATTTCAGCCCCTGCTGCCTTTCAGCCCCCAGTCCCAGTACTAGCCCCCTTATCCCACCTACCCTCCTTCAGCCCTCAGTTTCAGCCACCTTCATCCACATGCCTTGCCCCCCTTTTCAGCCCGACCCATTCTCCCACCTGACCCAGGCATGCCCCATTTTCCATCATGACCCCTTCTCAGACCCCAGTTCCAGCCCCCTTCTCCCATTTGAGAGCCCCCTCCTCCCATCTGAGAACCCCTCCCCACCCCTTCTCCCATCTGAGAACCCCCAGAACACCCCTCTCCTCTCCCATTTGAGAACCTCCTCCCCACCCCAGTCCCCCTCTCCCATCTGAGAACCCCCTCCCCACCCCAGTCCCCTTCTCAGTCCCCTTCTCCCATATAAAACCCCCTCCCCTCCCCTCCCCATGTAAGAACCCCTACAACACCCCTCTCCCATCTGAGACCCCCTCCCCACTCAGTCCCCTTCTCCCATATGAAAACCCCCTCCCCATGTGAGAACCCCCACAATACCCCTCTCCCATCTGAGGACCTCGACCCGACTCTCCTGCTCCTACCCTACCTTTAAAAAAAATTATTTTGAAGCGTCGTTGCAGGCAGCGCCTCGCCTCTGCCCTGCAGAAGTAAATCTCTTTGCTTCGAAGTTCGTCGTCGTCGGGCCTCACTATGTCCCACCCTCCTCTGAGGAAACTTCCTATTTCCGCGAGGGCGGGACATAGTGAGGCCCGACGACGACGAACTTCGAAGCAAAGAGATTTACTTCTGCAGGGCAGACGCGAGGCGCTGCCTGCAACGACGCTTAAAAAATTTTTTTTTTAAGGTAGGGTGGGAGCAGCGGGAGCGAAGCGGATCACCCCCCCACCCACTGACACCCGGGGCGGACCGCCCCCCCCTTGGTACGCCACTGCCTAGAAGGAAAGGAGAAAGTGCAGCTGTCGGGGTGGGGGATGTAAGGGAAGCCATGGTCACAGAGGCTTCTCCCTCTCCTGCCCTGCCCTGCCCCTATTGAAGTGTTGACTGGCAGTGGAGTTAACCTGGGATAGTCTGTAAACTGCCTCCCAACCTCTTTCTCTCTCTACCAGGACACACTTCTTCCTCCTCCTCCTCTGGTGTTCTGTGCATGCACTCAAGAGCTGTGCTTAATTCACAGCTCTTGAGCACATGCCCAGGCACAGTCCTCCTGCAGAAGTCCCTAATGCTCAACGGTAACAACACACCTTAATTTGCATATCATTAGCATTGAACATTAGGGGGATCCTTCCCCATGCTGCTGTGGTGGCGTATAGAGCCCGAGGTTTGAGTATCTCCATGTAGGTAACTGTCAGTCATAGAAGCTTGACTGTCTTTACTGCTCTAGGTAAGGATGTCTCTCAGTTGTCAGCCTGACAAGCTTGATTGTCTATACTGTTCTAGGTAAGGATGACTGTCAGCTGTCAGCCTTACAAACTTGATTATCTATACCAATGGTTTTCAACCCAGTCCTCAGGTCACCTGGCCAGTTGGGTTTTCAGGATATCCACAATGAATATTCATTAGAGAGATTTGCATACCAAGAAGACAGCACATGCAAATCTTTCATGTGTATTCATTGTGGATATCATGAAAATCCAATTGGCCAGGTGGTCCTTGAGGACTTGGTCTATACTGCTCTAGCTAAGGATATCTCTCATCTGTCAGCCTTACAAACTTGACTATATTATTCTAGGTAAAGATATCTCTCATCTGTCATCCTTACAAGCGTGACTGTTTGAATGTCTATACCAGTGATTCTCAAAATGTCTTCATTTGTGACACAGCTGACAGGCAATGTTTATGCGTGTGACACACTGAACACTAAAATTCACAGCTAAACAAAAAAAAAAAATACCCTCCTAAATATGTTATTGTTAAAAATGATGCAAAGGAAATATAAAATATCCTTAATCAGATTTTACTTTGTTTTATAAACTGTTGCAAAAATGAAACTTGTTAATTTTTTTTCAAAGACGCTTCAATCTTTACTGACTTTATCAGTGAGAAATCTTGGACTGATGTTTTGCCTACAGTTTTTCCATATGGGCAGGGCTTAATTTGTAGACAAAAAGGATGTAGTACTGGGGGTGGGATAGGATGGGGCCAAGACCAGAAGTGGGTGGGGCTGGAAGTGAAATTTACCCCTACATATACAATACTTCATTTGAAAAATAAAAGGAAGCTGGTATGTGCATATACTTGTAAAATTCATATACTGTATTTAATTTTTAAAATGTTATTAAGGAATGTCACCCACAATAGTACAAATATGCAACCTTATCAACAAAATCGTCAACTAATCAGTGTTTTTCTCAACATTTACACATTTGATACCATAGTGTTCTCCTCAGAAATGTTTGGTAGCTAGGTGGCATGAAGGAGTAGTGTCCTGCAATGGCAAAATGAAGCAAGTGTTTATTTTTTCTCAAGCACTTGCTTCCTTTTGTCATTGCAAGGCAGAGCAGCTGGGTTGGAGCAGAAGAATGCTTAAATTTCCAGAGACCTTTGGTCTGTCATCGTATAACAGTTCTTATGAGTTAAATGTAAACATGCTCTGTATTCACAAAAATCCAACCTCAATAACAGGACATTTCTCCTTAGATGTCACCAAATAAAAAATATTCTGATTCTCATGTCATCTGAGTAACAGCAACATAAATCTCTCCACTACCAGGCACATTATGAAATACAAAACCTGACAACAATTCCAGCTCACCATACATGTAGCAAACCTGACATATAACAGTAGCACTAATTCTTAAGCTTCAAATAGCAACAACTCTACCTATGAATAGGCAACACTACAGATAGTACACTGGGCCATAGAACACCAGTACACTTACTGCTACTGGTCAAACAGAACAAGAGGGATTTCTATAGATATCTGCACAAACTACATGCAAATAACATACCATACCTTGGTCACAGGCAAAACACAGTGACAGACAGACCCTCATCAAACAGAGATCACAAATTAGAAATAGAAATACGAAAACAAAACTTTAACTGGTAACCCCAAGAAGTCAAAACTCAGCACTCAACACTGTATTATGTTCAATACAAGAGTAAATGAATTTGTTTTTATTTCTCCAAAGATATCCATGATGCACATTTCCCCAAACTAAGAATTCCAATTCATAATTTCAGAATAAAAAGACTTTTTTCGTACCTTTGTTGTCTGGGCATTTTATTTTTCCAATCATGTCGGCCCCAGTGAATTTCTCTCTTCTGCTTTCCTCTCTGTCTTCTGCCAACATTCTCTATTTGTTCTTTCTCCTCACTCCTCCTGTCTTTTCTATTCCCTCACATATGTCTCTGTGCTCACTATCACCGGCGCTAATTGCCTTTAGCGCCGGCATTAAATTTTGAGCATTAGCCCATAAGTGCTTCCAGAAGGCGGTAAGTCCTCCCGCATGAATTTTTTTGCAAGTCTCAAATGCCAATGGAAAAATTAGCGTGGAACCTGCAAAATGAAAAAAAAAAACCCCTATTTTAGGGTAGCATTAAAAATAGGCTTAGCAGGCGAGCATGTCCCATGTTAAAATGTGGTAAACCTATTTTCCAATGCATTTTAGTAAAAGGGCCCTTGAATTTGCAAACACCTAAAAGTTTCCACCTGCTGTCCACTGATATAGCCTCCTGAGGAGAGACTGCTTTTCTCTGAAGATATGACTGTTTGTTGTAGGATCTCTACCACCTTGTGCTGTCTGAAGAGTGGCTGCCTGTGCAGAGCACAGAAAAAAATGGCTGTTTAACTATGTATCTGCCCTAGGGCCTTGTTCTCCAGCCATTAAATATTATTAATAATTATAATATGATTGTGGTTTGACAAAGAGCTTTTATTCAAAGCATTGCACACTTTTATTTCTAAATCAAGAGATGCATCCAATAGACAAAGAATAAGAAATGCTCTTAAACATATTAGTTTCTTGATATAATGGCAACGTCTTTGGGTTATCAAATAGCCCCACATCATGACGAGCAGGCAGGACTAGGCCTGATGTTGCCTTAGGGACGTGCATTCATTAGCACTCACTTGGTAGGTTAATGTGCCTTAATACATTTACAGGGTTAGGACCAAGATTTTATAAATGGTGTCTAAAAAATCAGCGCCAAAAAACCCACACAGTGCTATTCTATAAAGGTTAGGCACAGTTTATAGAATACGCACAGTCCTTGTCCCCATGACAAAAATTTAGGCGCAACCATTTACACCAATGAAAACCTAGAAGTGCCCGCGCCTAACTTAGGCATGGATCAGGCGTATTCCATAACAGTGCGTGTAATTTGTAGGAACACCCATGACTCGCCCATGACCCTCCCATAGCCACGCCCATTTTCTGATCCGCACATTAGAATTTATGCGAACCACTTTACAGAATACACTTAAATTTGTGCCTAAATTCTAATTAGTGCCAATTAATGCTGATAATTGCTTGTCAGTGGCCAATTATTGATGCTGATTGGCTTGTTAAGCAATTAAGTTATGTGCGCAAATCAGCTATGCACGCTGATTTGCACGCACAACTTTATAAAATCTGGGGATTATTGTATAATGTGAGCACCTATATATAGGTGCTACATATATGCATAAATCATTAGAATACTCAATAAATCAAATTCAAACAGACACACTTAAAGGTTTATCTCATCAAGAAGACGGGGGCTAATTATACAGCAAATAATCCAAAAGGAGCCCAGCGTCTTGAGTCTTAATTCCAGAAGACTATAAAGAAAAACTTTATAACAACAGTCTAAAAAATTTTACAAAACATTTAAAAACGAGTAAAATAAGGAACTTGTTTAAAAATCATGTTGGACCTGTGAAGAGGCAAGATGAGCTAAGAGGCACTCTGGCTCTTATGAAATGAGTCGCCACTGAGGTCCATAATTGTTTATATCTTAAGTCATTCTTGATATACTAATAATCTTTTGGAATTAAAAGTCAAGAGGCTGGGCTCCTTTTGGATTATTTGTTAAATCATTAGAATATAGGCATATATGTACAGAAAATTATAAGTTACACACGTATCACTGGAACATAGACACACACATTCACACCAGCTGTACAATATGAGAGAATTCAATAAATGGTGCCAAAAATTTGGCTCCAGAAAACTTGAGTGCTAAGTACCATTCTGTAAAAGGAAGCACACCATTTATAGAATAGTATTTGGTGTGAATGCCAGTGTGCAACCTTTTGGAACACACCTGACATGCCTCTGTGCATGCCCCCTTCTCAGATATGCGCAATTGAAGTTAGGAGCCATACTTTATAGAATAGCACACAGCCAGATGTGGGCATAAGTGGAGTAGAGGCAGGGGTGTGCTGGTAAATTGTTAACAGGGGGCTCTCTCTCTCGCCAGCAAAGTAAAAGAGAATTCAGGAGGGGTCCAAGCCCACATTTTGGGATCCATTTGTTAAAGTAGCCATGGAGAACCGGCTCCCAAAATTCTTAAAAACTTAACAGACGGCTCTCGAGAGCCTGTGAGAGCCTGCTCCAGCACACCACTGAGTAGAGGCCTAGTGGGTAGAGCACTGGTCTTGATATCCACAGGTGGCTGGTTCAAATCTCACTGCTGTTTCTTGTGATCTTGGGCAAGTCAGTTAACCCTCTGTTGCCTCAGACACAAACTTAGATTATGAACCACTCCAGGGAAAGAGAAACACCCAGTGTACATGAATGTAACTCACATTAAGCTACCACTGAAAAAAGTTTGAGCAAATCCAAATAAATAAACAAATTCTAACAAGTGCCAATTAATATCAATAATTGGTTGTTAGCACCCAATTACGGATACTTCCAAACTCATTAGTCAATTTATTTGCACATGGAAATTTGGGCACGATTGTAGAATCCAGGGATATATGTAGTATTGAGTTGAGCTAGTTACCATCAAAGGAAAGTAGGCACCTACCTTCCTTTATAGAATAGCACCTAAATATAGGTACACTGAAATAGAATTGACTTCTTATATTTTTTGTTACATTTGTACCCCGCGCTTTCCCACTCATGGCAGGCTCAATACGGCTTACATATTGTATACAGGTACTTATTTGAACCTGGGGCAATGGAGGGTTAAGTGACTTGCCTAGAGTCACAAGGAGCTATCTGTGCCTGAAGTGGGAATCAAACTCAGTCCCTCAGTTCCCTGGGACCAAAGTCCACCACCCTAACCACTAGGCCACTCCTCCACTCTTAGTGTGGATAAATTGATGTAATGATTTTTATTACACAAATTAACACATTAAGTTGATTAACATGCATTAACAAATGCTAATGCATGTTTTAAAAAGCTTTTTTATTAAAAAGAATGTATGAATCAAATCAAAAAATTTACCCACAATAGGGAAACAATTTAGCTCTGTGCTTGTCCCTGTTTTGCCCCACATTGTGGATCTGTAGCTGTGCATTTCTTAGTGAAATTAGAACCACAGCTCAGGACTGGTCCATACTTTTATTGTTGGCTTGTCACTCATAGAAACAGCAAAAAAAAAAAACAAAGAAAAAATAAAGATAGATAAAGACCATATGGTCTATCCAGTCTGCCCATACATGCCATCTACTCTCCCTATTATCACTCCCTTAGAGATCTTATGTACCTGTCCCAAGATTGCTTGAATTCAGATACTGTTTTCATCTCCATCACCTCCACTGGGATGCCATTCCCAAAATTCACCTCTCTTTTCATAAAGAAGTATTTCCTCAGGTTACTTCTGAGTCTGTCTCCTTTCACGTTCATCCTATGCCCTGTTGTTCCAGATTCACCTCCTGCGCATTTATGCCACGGATATATTTAAATATCTCTCTCTTATCTCCCCTCTCCTGCCTTTCTTCCAAAGTATACATATTGAGATCTTTATGTCTGTCCCCATTTGCTTTATGACAAAGACCACTGATCATTTTAGTAGCCACCCTCTGGACCGACTCCTTCCTGTTTATATCTTTTTGAAAGTGTGGTCTCCAGAACTGTACACAATATTCTAAATAAGGCTTCACCAGAGACTTGTACAGAGGCACTATCAACTCCTTTTTCCTGCTGGCCATTCCTCGCCATATGCACTCAAACTGCATTTTGTTTAGTATGCAGAGGGGGTGGGGTGGGGGGGGGGGTTCAGCCCTGCTATTCGCGTCTACTCATTTGTACTTCAGACTCTCAATCAGAGCCACAGCTAGGAGCTTTCAGTTCATTTTTACCCTGTCCCAGGCGCGGACTGACCATTCGGGCAACTGGGCAGTGCCCGAGAGCCCAGAGGCTCCAGGGGGTCCAGAATCTCTGCCCGGTTGCCCTTGCCTGCTGCTGCCTACGCAAACTGCCACTGCCTGTGTCCTGTGCCGGCTCAGCTGTTTAAAATGGCCGTAAAATCTAGCGAGACTACCGTGAGAGGTTGCAGACACCATTTTAAACTGTGGAGCCGCCGCTGGCAGCAGCAGCAGGGGTGGAAGAAGGTGGAAAAGGGGAGATCGGAGGACATGCTGCTGGACCTAGAGGAAGGTAAGGGCTGCATGGACGGCAGTAGCATGTGGGGGCCAGGGACAACAAGGGTGGCGGCAGTGGGGGGCAGTGGCAGTAGGGGGCAGGGGGGCCCAGAGTACTCTCTGCCCCTGCCCTGTCCTCTCCTAACTTACTACATTGTGTCTAGTCATTGTGACTGCTGACCTTGGCTAGGGGAATCCTGCACAAGGGCTCTTTCCAGAACATGTGGTTGCAAGTCCTATATTGGGCCTATAACCACTATGTGTCACTTTTGTATGATGGTTGGGGCTCCCTTCATAGCATCCTTAGCCTGAGCCAGCCTGGAGAGTGGAAGACCTAAGGTCTTCCATCAGAAGCGGAGCCAAGTTGAAGGCACGGGGGGGGGGGGGGGGGGGAGCAAAAGTGGCGCGAGAGCGGACTTCCGCCAGTGTGCATTTTCAATGCAACACTTTGAAAAAAATAGGTGAGGCGGAACTCCATTTGGAGGAGTAGCCGCTCCCCTGGCACCCCCCCCCCTCTAGCTACGCCACTGTCTTCATATGACCATGCCTGGCACTGTTACTTAGCCATTGAGCTGGCCCTAATTTGCTATTTAGTGTAAGGAAAATAAGACGTGTGGGTGGTTGATGTTTAACAGGGCACTTATTGCTGAAGTGGCTTGCAGAATGACAAAAGGTTAAGTACAGCTGTCAGATTTCAGTGCTGAGCCCTCTGCTGAACTCAAGATTTTTTTTTTCTTCTCTCAAGCATTCTTTAAATGGAGTCAAACAGCAGAAAATAAAACATAAGCTTCGGTGTTGGTGCCTTGTGGAATTATTTAGCCTTCTTTCATATACCGTGCACTAATATAGATTCTGATATGGGGCAAATGCTTTTAATTTTACAGATTTCTCTCACTGAAGAGCGCTCGTGGCATGTGCTGTCATCTGTTTTATCATTTTATGGCCATTGGTCATCTGATAGAAAGTGCACAGTAAAAACTTTAGTATAGGATTGATTTGAGCTATATAGTGTTGTTAAGATTTTATAACAAATACAATATAATAACCCCCCTCCCCCGAGCAAGCTTTCAGTGTTTACGCTGCAATTTCATCTCTTCTTTGTGCCCTACAGCAGCAACTTTACGAGGTATTAATCTTATATATAACTTTGCATTTTGTGAATTCTGTAACACTTTAAAGTCAGATAGGTGTTTAAATGTTCAGCTTTACTTGTCAGTTCCTTAGTTCTGGTTTAGGGCTGCCGAGAGACAGAGCCGGGCCTGGGGAAGGGCTGCCGCATCCACCGCTCCCCCCCACGAGAGTAATCGGCATCCCCATTTCCCTTCCCCACACACACACACTCAGGCAGCCGCTGTTTCCCACCCCCCCCTTTCCTAGAGAGGGAGTTGAAGGAAGAGAGAACTCAGATGAGGGAGTGGGGGATTGAGGGGGGGGGGGAAGAGATGCTGAACCCCCAGAGAGAGGAAGACGGAGTTTTTACTATACTTCTTATTTTCTGTATTCTTTAACGTGAAGATAATTATTGTTGAAAGAACTTCGCTGACTAATGGTTAGACTTTAAATTAGCTTGTCTTGTTTTCAGAGCTCTAAGAAGGGCAGTCTCTGAGTATATATGTGATCTGATTTCCTTATCTTATGCTAAGGGAGGAGTGGCCTAGTGGTTAGGGTGGTGGACTTTGGTCCTGGGGAACTGAGGCACTGAGTTCCATTCCCACTTCAGGCACAGGCAGCTCCTTGTGACTCTGGGCAAGTCACTTAACCCTCCATTGCCCCATGTAAACCGCATTGAGCCTGCCATGAGTGGGAAAGCAAGCAGGGTACAAATGTAAGAAAAAATTTAAAAAATTAGCTTAAGGATTCACCAAGTTCTAAACATCTCATCATTTAAAAGAGTACATTACAAAAAAAAATAGTTGAACAGTCATTTTCCTATCAAGCTACTGTCCTGACTCCGACCGTGGGAGCAGGCATGCAGGAAGCGGCTTGCCTGTACCAGGGCTGGGCCTGGGCCCCCCCCCCCCCCCCCTTGGAGGCAAAGACAGAAGGGAAAGGGGGCAGGTGAGTGGGAGCTGCGATGCAAGTGGGGGAGAGGCGGAAGCTTGCGGTGGTCTGGTTCTGCCCCGGGCCCAGCTATGTCTCCAGCTATGTCTCTCGGCAGCCTTAGATCTTCTTAAGTTACCACAACTGTTTTTCAATAGCCATCTAATGAAATAGACAAGATTTTATAACTTGACACTTACAGATTTTGGAGTTTAGCTGGTCATGTGCACTGAGCTTTGAAGGTGAAAGTGCAAGTGCAGAACATCAATGCTTGCTGAGAGACTGTTCTGCACATGTGCTAGGCACTTTCCCTATGGAGCCACGTGCATCTCATTTGCATGCAGTTTGGGCATCTGTAGCTGTTTCAAACTCACTGGGTTCAACCACGGATATAAATGTTCACAGTGTTTAACTGTGACTCTTGTGCATTGGCCAGTGAGCCTTTTAAACTCCTGAGCATACTGAAATCCTCCCTCTCTATCTCACCCTGTCTTCAGCTTTGTTTATTGTGTTTCTCTCTGTTAATGTTGCTGGGATCTGACAAGTGAGATAAGGATCCCTGTCTGGCGCCTTGGATTCCAAGCTGCTACCTGATTAACACCAGACCATGGTACCAGTGCCCCAGGCAACAGAAAGATGAAGAAAGAGAAGGAAACAGCAGCCAGCACCATGCTTCCCCCTTCCCACACCCATCCAGCACTGGCCTGTGCTTTTTCTGTATAAGAGAGAGAGAGAGAGAGAGAGAGAGAGAGAGAGAGAGAGAGAAACTAGAGGTTCAGGCATTACGAAATTGCCCTCAGGTGCTATACTAGAAAAAAGAAGTATTTTTTTTAGTTATTAAGACTTATTAAACACCTCTATGAAGAAATCCACCCATGGTGGTTATGATATGATATTGCATTCATGCTTAACATGATTTAGCATCCTGAATTTAGGTGAATGTGTAGCTAAAAACTTAGGGGCCCTTTTACTAAGCTGGGGTAACCACTAACAAGTCCTTACTGCAGCAAAAAACTGCTAAACATAGGATCCTCTAAGGCATCTTGCGGTAATTTTTTGCATGTGCATGCACTACCCACACACTAAAAAATAAAGGGCCCTTTTACTAAGGCGCGTTAGCATTTTTAACACACCTACAATTCGCGTATGCACTAATCATTTAGGCACCTATAGGGATATTGTAGGCATATACACGGTTAATGCATATACTTGGTTAACGAGTGTTAAAAACGCTAACGCGCCTATAACGCAGCTTAGTAAACAGGGTCCAAAATGTATTTTTTTGCACTGGGGTAGGTCGCAAATGGAGAGTAGGTATGTACTGTGCCAATCAGCGCAGCTACATCGCCACATGCTAACCAATTAGCGTGTGGTTAGCGCATGAGCTCTTACCACCTACAAAATAGGTGTTGGTAAGTGCTCGTGTGCTAATGGGAAAATTAGCGCATGGCCATTGATGCAGGAAATAGAAAAATCGGCCATTTTACCCATGTGGTAAAAATGGTCTTAGGGCGCAAGAATGACACAAGTAAGCACATGCTAGGGCCACTTTATATTGCAGTTTAATAAAAGGGCCCCTACGTGACTTGCCTGAGATCACAAGGGAGCAGCAAGAGGATTTGAATCAGATTTCCCTGGTGGTCAACATGGTACTCTAATCATTAGGCTGCTCCTCCACCAGGTTCTTTAGGTTGGAGTGCTAAGTAGGTGCCTATTTTAAAGTTATTTTATAAAGACATATCGGTGCTTGTGTGTCAATACCAGTGGTGTAGCCAGACCCAGTATTTTGGATGGGCCCAAAGTTAACTTAGATGGGCCCTTCCTTGCTACGCCACTCCCCCCCCCCCCCCCCGGGGAGATACTTACAAAATATATAGTTTTTTTTTACCTACTCCGTGGCATCACGGCATCTGCTTACCCATCGCTGAACCCCAACCCTCCCCAGTGTACCTTACAGGTGTCCCCGACACCTGAAGTGATTCATTATTGCTGCCTGTGCCAGTCCCACAGGTTTCCATTGGCCAGGTCCCACCAGACAGGAAACAGGAAATGACGATGGTGAGGGCGGGATCTGGCCAATGGAAGCCTGAGAGGCTGGCGCAGGCAGCAATAATTTATTAATTTATTAGGATTAATTTACTGCCTTTTTGAAGGAATTCACTCAAGGCGGTGTAATGAATCACTGCAGGCGCCAGAGACACCTGTGAGGGACACCTGTAAGGTTCACTGGGTGGGCCTGAGCCAAGAATGCTTGGGCCTGTGCCCACCCATAGCTACACCACTGGTCAATACAATAGTAGCCAACAGTGCAGCTAAAATGTAACCGTGTCTATTTATGCTGGCTTGGCAGGAGGTATAAAGGTACACAGCTTTAGTACATGCGTAGGTGAGTATTTTATCAACTCCGCACATACTTTTTTTGTTTCTTTTTAAAAGCAAGGCACAATTCCAGGAAATAATTTACAATATATATCACAATACAGAGATCAAAGACCAGACAGCGTCTATTACAATTATACTATGAAGCAGAAGTTAACCCTATGGGTCTAGAATGCAAAAATGTTATCAAATGATCCAGATTATAAAGATATACTTAACAGGATTCAATTTAATTGCACATTAGCAAGAATAATTTAAGTAGAAAAGGCATCCAAGTTGCAGCAGATATGGCCTTAAAATCAAAAATCGCTGATGCCTTTTTTTTTTCATGGACCCGGCAATGTCTGGGTAAACTCGAATCTTGCAGTTCAAAAACAAACTTCCCAATTATAAATGAAAGGTTTAGGATATGATCTCAATCAGGGTCTAACATGGAATTCACAAGCAGAGGAGCTGGAGTAAATCCTACAGTGTCCTCTTCCAAAGTCTGAGTCAAGTTCAAAATATCTAAAGAAACGCAGTGGTAAATAATAAAAGATACGAGGAAAAGACTGTGCCAATACCTTAAGTACTTCAGATAAATAATGTTTAAATGTTATTAAATGTGTTACTGAGAGCACTTTTGGAAACTTTATAAAATGTAATGTCTTACGTCTCAAAACATTATCCAAATTTTCAATTTTGCGGCGAAGCACAATATTCTCTTTCATAAGCACAATTTATTTATTGGAGAACTGCTCAGTCTCTCCTTCCACTTTCTCAATCTTTCCTCCTTAAGATAAACAATTTGCTCCAATGAATTAAAATGCTCTTCAGACATCTGAATCTGAGTTGACAAAACCAGCAATTCTATAAACTAGCACCTAAAGATAGGAGCCAATTGGATGCACAAGTTATAGAATAGCAGCATGTGATTAGCACCACAAATAGGAATTCACATGCCTAGTCTCTCTCTCTCTCTCTCTCTCTCTCTTCCCCTCTCCCTCTTTCTCTCTCTCTCTCTCTCCCTATCCCCCCCACCCCCCCACCAGGCAAGCACATACTCGGAATGGAGGGGCTGAATGGTTAAAGCTCGAGAGCTGCCAGATTCCAGGAGGGAAATTCTGGGCCAATGTCCAAATCACGATTTTAGACATTTTTCTCTGCAGTTTGTCTAAATCGCTAGGGTGTGTGTTGGGGATGTGTTTTGGGTGGACCCAGAATGTGGACGTTTTTCAGTGATAATGGAACAAAATAAAACCATCTAGGGCGCAAATTGGGATATTTTTATCTGAACCTGTTTCAGTCACAACTAAGTCACAAAAAGGTACCTTAACTTACCATCTGACCACTGGAGGGTTTAAGGCATGACCCTAGTGGTCATTGACTCCCTCCCAGCCCCCCCCCCCAAAGATGTGACAGTGGCAGTACAAAACAGGCTCTGTGACAGCTTCCGATATTATGACTATTTCTATTAGAGCAGCAACCTGGTCCAGAAGTAGGCTAGTGGTCAATGCAGTGGACTATAGAGAAAGGGACCCAGTCCATGTCCCACTCTTAACTAGTACACTTGTGGGGGAAATTGTGAGCCTTCAAAAATCTACAAAATTCCAGCTGTACCTGTAGATAGGAGACACATGCAGACCTGAGAGCTTTTGTAGAGGTGTCCCGTTTTTTTTTACAACCAAGGCACAAAAAGGTGCCAGAACTGACCAGATGACCACCGGAGAGAATCGGGGATGACTTCCCCTTACTCCCCCAATGGTCACTAACCCCCTCCCACCCTAAAAAAAATATTTAAAAATATTTTTTGCCAGCCTCTATGCCAGCCCCAAATGTCATACTCAGGTCCATCACAGCAGTATGCAGGTCCCCGGAGCAGTTTTAGTGGGTGCAGTGCACTTCAGGCAGGCAGACCCAGGCCCATCCCCCCCATTACACTTGTGGTGGTAAATGTGAGCCCTTCAAAACCCACCACAAACACACTGTACCCACATGTAGATGCCCCCCTACACCCCTTACGACTATGGTAGTGTTGTACAGTTGTGGGTAGTGGGTTTTGGGGGACTCAGCACACAAGGTAAGGGAGCTATGCACCTGGGAGCAATTTATGAAGTCCACTGCAGTACCCCTTAGGGTGCTCGGTTGGTGTCTTGGCATGTGAGGGGGTCCAGCGCACTACGAATGCTGGCTCCTCCCATGACCAAAGGGCTTGGATTTGGTCGTTTCTGAGATGGGCATCCTCGGTTTCCATTATCGCTGAAAACCGGGGATGACCATCTCTAAGGACGACCTGTTGAGATTTGGATGTCCCCGACCGTATTAGTGAAACGAAAGATGGCCGCCCATCTTGTTTCGATAATACGGGTTTCCCCGCCCCTTCGCCGGGACGTCCTGCGAGGACGTCCTCAGGAAAACTTGGGTTTGATTATGCCCCTCCATATGACCTATTCAGAATGCCCATCCATGCCTTCTACTATCCCTTCCTTTCCCATAGAAATCCTGTGTACCTCGGCCAAGCAGTCTTGAATTCAGATACAGTCTTCATTTCTACCACCTCTGCCGGGAGGTGACTGCATGCATTCACCACTCTTTCCATGAAGAAGAATTTCCTCAGGTTACTCCTGAGTCTGCCCTCTTTCACCTTCATCCTATGTCCCCTTTCATTCTAGAGCTTCTTTTCAGTTGAAGGAACTCACCTCCTCTGCATTTATGCAACAGAGGTATTTAAATACCTCTATCATATCTCCCGTCTCCTGCTTTTCTTCTAAGATATACATATTGAAATCTTCAAGTCTGTCCCCAAACACCTTATGACAAAGTCTACTGATCATTTTAGTAGCCACCCTCTGGACCAACTCCATTCTGTTTATATCTTTTTAAAAGTTATGGTCTCCAGAATCGTACACAATATTCTAAATGAGGTCTTACCAGAGTCTTATATAGAGACATCATCACCTCCTTTTTTCTACTGGCCATTCCTCTCCCTATGCACCCAAATATCCTTCTAGCTTTTGCCGTCACCTTTTCAACCTGTTTGGCCACCTTAAGATCATCACATATAATCACACCCAAGTCCCACTCCTCTTTCATGCACAAATGTTTTTCATCCTTAAACTATACTGTTCCCTCGGGTATTTGCAACCCATATGCAGGACCCTGCATTTTTTAGCATTGAACCTAAGCTGTCAAATTCAGACCATTTCTTTTTTTTTTTTTCAATTTTCAATAAACTTTATTAATAACAATGTATACACAGGCTGAATGCCGACTAGTATTCAATCACACATCTCAGAATTCACACTGTCCCCCCACTCCTGAGAAAAAAACAAAATAAAACATGCATCATGATACTATCCAAGACCTAACATTCGTCTATAGGGAGACCACACCGCATAGAAGGAGCCCATGCGACCATGTTTAATGGCTGTTAACTTTGACATTAAATAAAGATGGTCTAGTTTTGCCTGCAGCTTGTCCCTGCTGGGTACATCAGGTTTCTTCCAAGCAACTGCCAGGCATAGCCTTGCAGCCATAACCACCATATGTGTCAGTCTGGTAATTCCCACATCATCAGAAGGCGAAGAGCCATTAAGCAAAAATATATAAGTATAGAAGGCACACATGGCGTACCCAACAGAAGGTGTAGAAACTGCGACACCATCTCCCAGTACTTCTGGACTTTAGGGCAGGTCCACCAGATATGTTCAAAAGTCCCCTCCAATCCACAGTCTCTCCAGCAGAGGCCAGAACCAGAGTCGAAAATCCTTTTCAAACGTTTTGGTGTACAGTACCACTGAAAAATTCAGACCATTTCTCTAGCTTCTCTAAGGCCTTCCTCATGTTATCCACACCATTAGTGGCATCAAGAGGCAAACCTTACCAGAAAGCCCTTCAGCAATATCACTTACAAAAATGTTAAAAAGAAACGTCCCAAGAAATGAACCTTGCGGAACACCACTAGTAACATTCTTTTCCTCAGATTGAGCTCCATTTACCACCACACTTTGTTGTCCTCCATTCAACCAGTTCCTAACCCAGTCGGTCACTTTAGGACCCATACTGAGGGCACTCAGTTTATTTGTTAAATCGTCTATGCAGAACCATGTCAAAGGCTTTGCTAAAATCTAAATACATCACATTTAGCGCTCTCTCTCTATCCAACTTTCTGGTCACCTAGTCAGAGAAATTAATCAGATTTGTTTGACAAGACCTGCCTCTAGTGAAACTATGTTGCCTCGGGTCATGTAATTCATTGGATTCCAAAAACTTTACTATTCTGTTTTGAAAGCATTTCTATTAATTTACTTACCACAGAAGTCAGACTTACCATCCTGTAGTTCCAAACCTCTTCCTTACTTCTACTTTTGTGTAAAAGGTCCACATTTGCTCCTCTCCAGACCTCCGGGACCACGCCCAACTCTATAAAGAAAAGATCAGCTAGCAGAGCCGCTAGAACTTTCCTAAGTTCTTTCAGTAACCTCGGATGTATGCCATATGGCCCCATTGCTTTGTCCAACTTTAGTTTAGCCAGCTCCTCACGAACACCATCCTCTGAAAATTGTTCGAGGACTACCACCCTCCATTCCTATGTGTTTTTGTCTTCTACAGTCCTGCTCCTGGCCCTTCAGCTGTGAACACAGAACAGAAATATTTGTTAATCAATTCCACCTTGTCTTTATCAGCGTCTACATATTTCTCCCCTTCACCTTTGAGTCTCACAATTCAGCTTTTGCACTTCCTCCTGTCACTAACATATCTAAAAAAAATGTCTTTTCCTCCCATTTTACCCTATTGGCTATTTTTTCTTCCATTTGCATCTTTGCTTTCCTGATTGCTGTACCAGCTTCTCTTAGCTTTTCAAGATATTGTCGCCTGTCTTCCTCTTTCTGTGATCTCTTGTAGTTTATAAAAGCTAACCTCTTTTTCCTTACCTTTCTTACAAAAAGGTATGCTGCCTTTACAGTAGCTCCTTTCAGTTTTGCTTACTGCTTTCTAACTTCTTCCAGATGTTCCCACCCAAACAGCAATTCCTTGAGGTGATCCTCCATCTGAACAAAGCTAGTTTTTTTTTAAGTCTAGAACTTTTACTTTTTAATGAACCCTCTCCACACATCTACTATAATAAAACTCACCCTCAACGTTCTGAGGACACTGACGTCAGTGAAGCCAAGCCCTGACTTCCTTCAAAAAGGTTCAAAGGTTCGTGGTGGTGAAGCCACCAAAATCGCTCCGGGGGCCCGCCCTTGAGGGCGGAGCAATGGCAGAACAACGAAGGGGTTGGCAGGGAGGGAGGCAGGGAGGTGGGAAATCACTCCGGGCCCCGCCCTCGCGTCAAACGTCATGACGTTGGGGGCGGAGCTATGGCAGAACAACGAAGGGGTTGGCCAGGGAGGGGGGGAAGGGGGGTGTTCGCAACGAGAACCTTGCTAGCGCCCGTTTCATTTGCTCTGAAACGGGCCTCTTTTACTAGTATCTTAATATTAAACCATACAATCTGGTGATCACTGATTGCCAGATGATCATCTACTATAACATCAGAACCACTCTCCCCTTTAGTAAGTACTAAATCAGTGGTGCACAGGGGGCGGGGTGGTGGGGGCTGTCCACCCCAGATGCATGCTGCAGGAGGGGTGCTGGGAGAGGCCGTGCGGCTGTCGGCTCTGCCGGTTCCCTGCTCCCTCTACCCCAGAACAGGAAGTAACAGCAGAGGGAGCAGGGAACCGATGGAGCTGCCAGCCGCGTGGCTGCTCCCTGCACCCCAGCAGGCAAGAAGAATTCATCGGGGGGGGGGGGGCTTGGAGGTGATGCACCGGGAAAGGGGTCATGCTGCACCCCGGGGGGATGGATGACGCTGCACCTGGGGAGGGGATGCGCAGCGGCGACTGCCCCAGGTGGCAGCCGACCAAGGAACGCCACTGTACTAAATCCAGTATGGCCCATCCCATTTCCAAGGATGCACATATAAATCAAGTTTGTAACATTTGCTCCTTCTTCCTCCAACATAACAAAAGAATAATTTTTTAGGTTTTCCTGGAACCTGGGAGTGGAGATTGAAAAAGGAACTAGAGTAACAGAAGGCCACTAGCCGTGGAATGTCTGCTTCCATTTCTCCCCTCTCAGGTTGTAAATATAAAGCCACTACTGTCAAAGCACAGAATCATAAATCCCTGGGAAGGTTTCCAGAGCAAAACATAAAATGTTTCTTTTTAGCACCCACATCTACACCTGACTCAGTAGTGCAGTGCAGTGATATCAGTGCTATGGGGCCGGATTGAGGTCTGTAGAGATGTGGCGATGCCAGCGATCCTGTAGTGCCACTGGGAGCCCAGAGCTCTGCCTGGGAGACTGAGTCCCAGGGTCTTGTACCTCTGCAGAGTACAGATGAAAATGCTGGAGCACACATGGGATGGTGTATAATACAGAAATAATAAGGGTACCTGGGACCCATGTAAACTGAGCTGCATTCATAATACATAGGTAAAAATCTTCTTTTTTTTTTTTTTTTTTTTGGGGGGGGGGGATAAGCACCTTCTCAAACTGTGTTATGCTGGCTTATGCTTAAAGACCACTTCCTTGCACAAAAGTACAACCCAAAGCTATTTCTCAGCCATAGCACAGCTCAGTTCAGTTTTGAGCTTTAAATAAAAAACTTTTATATAGAATTATGCTTAAAAAATAAAATCATCAGTGGCTAGTCTAGAGGAGGAAGGGAGAAAGTTACCACCCCCCCCCCAAAAAAAAAAAAAGAAAATCTAAAATAACTCCCTTTCCACACACAAAACTGAGCAAGCAAACAAAAAATCCCAGTAAATTTCAAAAATCATATTTTGGCCAGGTGCCTAAATTTCCAAGTCTTTTTATACTCTGTCACTGTAAGGTGGCAGGTACTCTGGTATCCCTCACTGTTTAATGCACCAGGTGGTCCCTGGAAGGTAACAACAGCTTGTCTCTGGTCCCATGCCATTGTTGTAACATGGCAGCAGCTGCTTTGCGTCTGCCCTGTCATACACCACGCTGTTGCTGTCAATGTAACATGGTGACTGTTCTGGACTCCAGGCCCAAGCTGTCACTGTACGGTGGTAGCTAGTGCTCCATAAGACTGTAAGCCTGCTCAGCCTATGTAAAATGACCTTGGTGAGGAGTTTGCTTACATCCCGTCCCGTTCGGGAGCTCCGCTTTTGATTTCATCTACTCACTGAGCCGATGGAGCAGTTAATATTATTTTTATGAGTACACTTCACCTTTGCTGTACAGCACTGGCAAGTGGTGGGAAACAAATTCATCATTCACTATGCATCCTCCCTTTTTGAGGGCAGGAGAGCTTTGCTTTGTACAAAGGTGATTTGTTTGGGGGAGGGGATAGCGAGTTTATTGTATTTGTGCAGAGCTCAGAGGTTCTTTTTCTAGTGAAAGTTTCCAGTGGATTGACAGATCAGGTTGCTTTGTGATGTCATAGTGGCATTGCAGTGACCTCACCTGTCTTTCAAAATCTGGGACACCTTTCCCCATTTTCACTGCTTGTCAGGGTGGGACTAGAAGGGGAGTCAGATAATACTTTCCCTCCCTTCTTCCAGGCTGGATGGATCACTGGGGGTTACTCACATTTGATCCCTCTCCCACCTGCATTCCTACAGAGTGGCAGCCAGGGCGGACTGACCATTAGGGTAACTGGGCAGTGCTCGAATGTGCTACTACTACTTATCATTTCTATAGCGCTACTAGATGTATGCAGCACCGTATACTTGAACATGAAGAGACAGTCCCTGCTCGACAGGCATCTAATTAGATGCCGACACAGCCCATTCACAGCTTTATAAATAGGGGGGGGGGGGGAGAGAGTTTCTAAATGAGCTGCTGCACACACTCTTAAACTTCAGCAGGGGGCAATGTTGGGAGGAGAACCAAGAGACCTTTTGGGCTCTGGCTCCTACATTTTTGGGCTGACTTCTAAATTAAAAGAAAACTTGGTGAGGCCTGGGTTAACCCATTATCTTCAGATCATATTGCTGTTGGTCACACCATTTTTTTTCTAATGGACTAAAACATTGTCTTGCATAAATTTTGTGGATGGAGATGTTACAGGATCTTCAGATAGTAAATCCAGAATAAACCATTATGTGATCTAAGAAATGACTGGTCAAACTGGTCTAAGCATGTCAAACAGATGTCTTCAAGACAGAGGTGAATGATTGTGAAACATGAAGGTCCTCATCTCAGAGCTATGACGGTGGTATCTGTTGGTAGTAGAACCATCGTGAAGAATAAAACTGAAGGCCAAAAAGTGAGATTTTTCAGATGGTGTGGCTGGGATAGAGATCGAGAAAGAGTTAAGTAAATTTTAAAAAGCAGCATATAATATTAGCTTTTCTTTGGAGCCTCAGAAGGGATAAAGACAGAATGAGGAGGCAATATGTGTACATTTTCTGGCTGAAAATTTGTGCATAGGTTTTACAGCAGATATACTTATAGGTACAGGGAAAAGGGATGGAGCAGAGAGAGGCAGTACAGAGAAAGGTGTGCTCAGGTTTCTTCCTACATAGCTTTTCATTTCTTCAGCTTGTAGTTCATGAAAGCAGTGATCAGATCAGTGCACTTGCACTGAAGCTCTAATGAGTGAGAGAGCCTTCAAATAAGTGTGACACACTCTTAATGAGCAAGACATTGCATTTTTGCTGTAACCTTATAGTAAATGCTTCCAGCACTCTTTCCCTCTTCATTTATATGGTGGCCTTTGTTTTACAGAAAAGTCATCTTACTGCCCCTTTTAGGTTAAACAGTTAATAAATTAGAATTGCTTCACCCTCATTACTAGAAGTTTGGAGAAGTAGAGTGAGATGAAGGTGGAAAGAGGAGGGGGAGTCATCTGTTAATATAAACCTGATTTTGGTGCCTGGTTCAGTTTACAGCCCCAGCTGTAGATAATTGCCATAAGTCTTGCATGGGTGGAAAGTGGGAGGCGGGAGGCCAACCAAGGACAGAGGAGCCAGCTCAGTATCACCTCATTAAGTTTATTACAAATATGACTCTCTGATTTGGAACGGTCTGATGCAGAAATGGACAAGACTGAAATGAAATAAAATGGAAATAATGAAGGCAGAGCTCCAAGTACAAAGCAGGTGATCAGGGCAGCAGAGGGCCACCTTCTATACTGAGTTGGATCGGCGTATGGTTCAATCCCATGACTTTGGGTTGGATCTGCTAAAAGACAGAAGCTGTGGTGTGGTAAAATTATCCCTGGCATCTGACTATAAAGTGATGGAATCAGTGTATGAACAGGAATGTGTCCTGGGCATAGCTTATATGGAGAAGTTTTAGAACTTTAGGGGTCCTTTTACTAAGCCGCATAGGTACCTACGTGCGCCCAATGTACGTCAAATTGGAGTTACCGCCTGGTTACTGTGTGGCCCTTGCAGTAATTTCAATTTTGTGACGCATCCATTATGCGCGTCTGAAAAATATTTTTCTTTTCTGGCTTGCAGCAGCTATGTGCGTCAAGTGACATTTGACGCGCATAGACCATTACTGCCCGGTTACCACATGAGACCTTACCGCTAGGTCAATGGCTTGTGGTAAGGTCTCAGACCCAAAATGGACGTGCGGCAATTTTAATTTTGCCTCACGTCCGTTTTCGGCAAAAAAAGG
The DNA here is from genome assembly GCF_901765095.1 of Microcaecilia unicolor. Classification (NCBI taxonomy): domain Eukaryota; kingdom Metazoa; phylum Chordata; class Amphibia; order Gymnophiona; family Siphonopidae; genus Microcaecilia; species Microcaecilia unicolor. Next base: position 88,507 of record NW_021963137.1, on the reverse strand, counting down.
CATTTTTTTGTAGGTGCGCTAAAAAGTAATTCTGTGCGCGCCCAAAACACACGTCTACACTACTGCAGGCCATTTTTCAGTACACCTTAGTAAAAGGACCTCTTAATGTTTCTAGAGCAGGACATCCAATTTTTTTAGCAGTTGGTCATATACTCAGAAATCTATATGTGTGTGGGCAGCATAAATATTTTAGCCTGTTATTGCATCAAAAAGGTGCATCTTTTCTGAAATTCTGTCTTCCTATCCACCAGATAGCTCTGCAGTGCTTCAAAATCATATGTTTTTGTATTAATGACTGTTTTGTTACCAACAATGCAGATTACTATGGATTTCTACAGGTTTCTCATTGTCCCCATCCCACCTCTAGTTAAAAACCCACTGCAGCTCCTTGGGATCTTGGACAAGTTACTTAGCCCTTCATCACCTCAGGTATAAACTCAAATTGTGAGTCCTTTTCAGGGACAGAAAAATACCTACTGTACCTGAATGTATCCCACTTTAATGACTTGCAGGTAATCTATAAGAAATTTACATAAATAAGATGAATCAAGCTTTCTTAACCCAAATTGTTTCTACCTTGATCATTACTTCCAGCTTTTAAAAATCCTGCCCCTCCCATCCCAAGCAAATGAAAACCAATCTAACCAACTTCAGAGAACTGTGCAATTTGTAATTCTAGAAAAGTCAAGGAGTCTGGAAGTCTGAAAGATATATTTAGAGAGATGGAGAGAGAGAGAGGGAGTTAATTGTAATTATGGGTGGCGCATGTATTATATACTGTGTAGTTATCTTATATTGCTTGATGTCTCCAAGTGTTTGAGAGAGGGACAATCATTGTTATTGGGAATTCAGCCAATCTCAGGGACACAGTGTACAGGATGGCATCAATAATTTTGTATGTATTCTTCATGCCGATTACACATCCATTTGTAAACATATACCTGCACCCTTTATACACGCTTCTTGCACAGTCACATGGCTTTACTGCGCCTTTCACACGTCTATACAGACCATTTATTTATTTATCACATTTATATCCAGTATTATCTATCTAATCTAAGCAGGTTACAATGCAACATCCATAAAATAACATTCACAAAAAATACACGTCTATGCTATAATAAATGGTGGTCACGGAGCAGTGCTGACAAATAGTGTTATGTTATAATACCTATGCTGGGGTTTACTAAGCTGCTAGTATGACTGGCTATGTGCTAGTGCCAACACAGCCCATTCATTTTGAATGGGCTTTGTCGACAATGCCGTACAGAAGCCGCTAGCCCAGCTTAGTAAACAGACCCCCTAGTTTGTGACAGAGGAAGGGGGCCCTGGAAAGGAGGGTCATAGATTATAGTTGGCAAGAGCAAGGGTCCTTGATGGTAGGCTGACAAGTGATTACTGATGGATAGAGAGAAAGTGGGGATTAGTACTGAGTTTGTTTATTTTTATATATTTGAGAAATTGTTTGCCAGTACTTAGTTGATGTTGTTGGTCTTAGGATGTGGGTGATTCCCAGGACCGCTGATGTGATTTAATATTACTAAGAGGCTTCTTAGCATTTAGCATGCACTAACTCCATTTGCGAGCGCTAAGCTGTAGAAAAAGGGCCCCAACATGTAGTTTTAGTGGATGGTATATGATTTTATATTGTTTTTTCATATATATTAATGATTTTATATTATGCATTTATATTGGCTTATTTGCATCTATTTTTATATTTATTCTTATAGTCTATTAATTGCATTGCAAAGATGCATGCATTTTGCCAACTCCATCCTGAGTAAAATCATATTTTTTTAAAGGTGGAATATAAGTGCAAAAATACTACCACTCTACACAGATAATTTCAGATCCAGCGTCCACTGCAGACCAAGTTCAACTTAAAGAGACCTACTAGTCTGTAACCAAGCAGTCAAGTGTGCAAGATTCACAGCTGGCCCGGAATTCAAAGATCCAGCCACAGGCATATGGAAAGGTATGGTGGAGTACAGCAGTACCCTGGAAATATGAAGGAGGACCTTCCAAGTTCTCAGTGTTCCAAATTGAACCTTCTCTTCAGGGCAGGCTCAACCATCAAGGATAACTAGGCAATCACCTAGGGCAAAAGTTTCTGATTGGCGGCAGAGAGCCGCTGCAGTCAAAGCAAATAATAGAACCTGAGAGCAACACAAACACAAAGAAGCAACCACACATTTTATTTTATTAACCTGTTGGGTTTAAACCTCAAAATAATGGAGGTGGTGGAAGCGTAAGACTGAAGGTTTGCCCTGCTTCTCTTTCCAGTATGCTTTAGGTAAACTCAGACCTGCATCATCTATGTAATGCAAGTGTTATACTGTGTTTTTCTCTTTGAAATGCCAGTCACATTTAAAAAGAAGTAGTAGGCGATGGATGCCAATAGACATCTCTTCTTTTCAACGCTCCCTCTCTGCTCCAAGGTAAAACAAACAAACAAATAAATAAATAAATAACTAGAACCCAGGATAATCATGGCTTAGCAAACCCTTTTGATCTTTGCCATGATATGTCTTCATCATAGATTAAAAATAAGAAACCTTGTCAACCATCATGTTTGTAAACGGAAAGGTTTGGCGATGGGAAGGGTGAGATGGTATTGAGTGAAATTCTTATTCCGGCCTCGATGCTCAAAAGTAAACGTGGGCCCTAGAGGCCATTATTGCCATGATAGCACCAGTATTTACCTGTGTAGAATGTTCAGAGGCCCGGAGCGCAAGAACAAACAAGCGTGCAAATGAACAATGCAAGTAGAATGCTAATGTAGTCAAGGTCATGTTAATGAGGTCATTACGTATTTTCCCCCAATGCTCAGTAAAGAGCGCTTGAAACAAAACTGCCTTACCGCTGCCAAAAATAACGCCAGGTCGCAGCAGGCGTTAGGTGTTGGATGAGAGGCTCTCTCATGATTCTCATCTTCTTTCATGATTCTTTCTGAAAAATCTGATGGTTTTGATTGCTTTTGGAAGCAGAAGGAAGCCCGTGCAAGCCCTTAAACGCTGGTCATGAGAAACAGCAGACCCAAGCAAGAGCACACATTGGCGTGTTTCTTGCATCTGAATTTAAAGTGTACATGCTAAAAATAAAAAATAAAAAATTAAAATGTCCAAAGTGAAAACGCACATTAGTGTCCGTTTTCTGCATCTAAATATAAGCATTCAAGCTAAAAAAAAATGTAAAACTCTTATATTTAGGCCGTAGAAAACAGATGCTAATGTGTGCTGCATGGACCGGTTTTACCAGGCGCATGCGTACAGGAACCAAACTTACCACAGAACCCTTCTGCGCATGTGCCAAGCACAATCCTCCTGCCAAAATGCCTAATGCTCAACGCTCTGAGCACGCCTATATTTGCATCTCATCAGCGTTGAGCATTAGGGCATTCTGAACTGTTCAAGTGGTATTTTTACGGCGCTATTCGGAACAGTGCCAGAGTTTTGAGCATCGGGCCTTCAGAGCACGTGGTGGCTATTTTTTTTCTGCTATGCTTGCAGGTTTATGTGGGTGGGTAGGGGGTGGTGGAGGATTTAGCCTGTTTAGAAAAAAAAAAAGCAATTAAATGCGACTTTTCTAATCATCACGCATTTGAAGTAAAGGTCTCTCTAATTTTGTGTATGGCCATGTATCAGCAGAGGCCTTGCATAAAAGAGCTGAGGCTGCAGGGGACTTGTTTATATCAGAGCCTTTTTCTCTGAAGTTTATGTTAGGCCCTGCTGCTGAGCACTGCCCCAACAAAACTTCTCTGTAATGGCGTTAGCCTTTTCTCACACTAATGAACTGTCTCACTGGGGGGGCTGTCTGAGAATAGAGCACAGGAATGAAGTCTCTGGTCTCTCTCCACCCCCTCAGAGGAAATTTCTGTGTTGATGTGGCTAGTATAGACAGGAGAAAGTAGAGGCTGGCTTAAAGACAAACCACCACAGGAGATGTTGCTTAATCACACTTTATTCAGAGCACCAGTAGATGAACAGGACACGGGCAGGGTTGCCAGATGGGCGGTTTTCCACAACCCGCCACAGGAAACTTTTGCCCGCAGCGGGTTGCGGTTTTTTGGGCTCGTATTGTTTTTTTTATGCGGGTTTTGGGGCGGTTTTTCGGCCGGCGGGGGTGGGGCTAATGGCGACAGAGGCGGGGTTTGTGACATTTTGGGCGGGGTGATGACTGTGGGGGCGGGGCTGATGACTGCGGGGGTGGGGTGATGACAGAAGGGGTGGGGCTGATGACGGAAGGGACGGGGGTGATGACGGCGGGGGTGGGGTGTGTGCGGTTTTTGGGCGGGTTTTGAATGGTTTTGTGTGGGAATTTTTTTTTTTATATGGCAACCCTGGACACGGGGCTTGTGTTTTGGCAGAACAACCTGCCTGTCTCAAGGGTCACAATCAAACTCTTTATAGGCAAGGGAGATGTATAAGGTGCTGGTGCAAAATCACTTGTAAATCAGAAGGAAAGCAAAGGAAAAATTCCTGCACTGGTCAGAAGAAGAAGAAGTCTGAAGAATCCACCATATCGTTTCGAAAAAAATGTGTGATTAAGCAATATCTTCTGTGGTGGTTTGTCTTTTGGCCAGCCTCTGCTTTCTGCTGTCTGTGCTGCTTTACCATAGCGGTTCCTTCCTGTTTGCTGTGCCTGCTTGATGTGACTAATGTTAGAGGACACAAACCCTACAAACTCATGACTTGTGCCAGACTATTCTACCCATTTTGGGAGGGGTTCTATAAATGGTGCTCAAAAATAGGTACCAGAAAAGACCAGCACTAAACGCTGGTGCATGTGCTCTTTATAGAATAGCGCTTAAGCGTGGCTCTCATGCCTAACTTTGAGTGCCAGACTTATGCCTGGTGTAAATGCTGGCACCCGTTGGGCACTGAGCCATTTTTCTATATGAACGCCTGCAATTTTTCAGAGCACCCCTGACACGCCCATAAGTACATAAGCATTGCCATACTGGGAACAGACCGAAGGTCCATCAAGCCCAGCATCCTGTTTCCAACAGTGGCCAATCCAGGTTACAAGTACTTGGCAAGATCCCAAGACAGTACAATACATTTTATGCTGCTTATCCTAGAAATAAGCAGTGGATTTTCCCCAAGTCCATTTTAATAATGGCTTATGGACTTTTCTTTTAGGAAGCTATTCAAACCTTTTTTAAACCCCGCTAAGCTAACTGCTTTTACCACATTTTCTGGCAACGAATTCCAGAGTTTAATTACACGTTGAGTGAAGTAATATTTTCACAATTTGTTTTAGATTTGATAGTTTGTAGCTTCATTGCATGCCCCCTAGTCCTAGTATTTTTGGAAAGCGTAAACAAGCGATTTATGTCTACCCGTTTCACTCCACTCATTATTTTATAGACCTCTATCATATCTCCTCTCAGCCATCTTTTCTCCAAGCTGAAGAGCACTAGCTGCTTTAGCCTTTCCTCATAGGGAAGTCGTCCCATCCCCTTTATCATTTTCGTCACCTTTCTCTGTACCTTTTCTAATTCCACTATATCTTTTTTGAGATGCAGTGACCAGAATTGCACACAGTATTTGAGGTGTGGTCGTACCATGGAGCGATACACGTTCTACTTGCCTTCTTAGCTGCCACCCCACACTGAGCAGAAGGTTTCAACGTATCATCAACGATGATGCCTAGATCCCTCTCCTGGTTGGTGACTCCTAATGTGGAACCTTGCATTACGTAGCTAATGTTATGGAATGCATGCACATTCTAATTGGCTTGATTGTTAATGGCTTATTAATCTATTATGGTGCATGCACATCTTGGCAGCATGCCAAAATTTCGGCACTCAACTGCGGGTGCCATATATAGAATCCAGGGGTTTATGTATTTGGTTGTATAAAGCAGCATTCAACTGTGAAGAAGATATGATTTGGGAAAATAAAGTAAAAGCCTGGAAGGTAGAACCTTGGTGGGTTTTGTCTTGTGTAACCCAATGTTTAGCAAATCCACCCATAAATCATCAGTTATGGATGCACTCTCTTCTACTTGACTCCTCTATGCAAAATATATATGGATGCAGTCTCTTCTATTTGACTCCTTTATGCAAAATAAGTCTAGTTTTTCTATATCTTAATAGCTCCAAAAAGAGACTATGGGGGAAAGTTATCAGCTTGGACTCCATTAAGACGGGTTATTTTACTGTTAAACCAGGTCATTAGTAACTGGGTCCAGAATGCCGAGAGGAGGGGGCAGGGGGGACAAAATTCCCTGGGCCTCCAAGGGGGGCCCAGCACTGCAGTCCCTGATCTCACCCGCCTTGGCCACGCCCCTGAGGTCACCGCACCGCAGTCCTCACCCCCCCCTCCGTCCGCCACCAAGCCGGGCCCCCTGCATTGAAATCATCACAGCGCCTCACCGGTCACCTCCGTGATTGAAAGCGCAGCAGTGGCAGAGCAGATTCGCCTCCCTTCGGGCCTTCCCTCCCTGTGTCCCACCCTCATCTGATGTAACGTCCGCGAGGGCAGGACACAGGGAGGGAAGACCCGAAGGGAGGCGAATCCGATCTGCCGCTGCTGCGCTTTCAGTCATAGAGGTGACAGGTGAGGCGCTGTGATGATTTGCAGAGGGTCCAGCCCAGTGGTGGATGGAGGGGAGCGGGTGGGGACTGCGGCGTGGTGGCCCGGGGGGGGGGCGGTGATGACGATGACGACCTCGGGGGCGGCCTTGCCCTGGGCCCGGCCCAGTCTCTCGGCGGCCCTGACTGAGTCTCATTGCATTAAAAAAACCTGTCTTAACAGCAGCCCACATTGATAACTTGCCCCCTAAATGTGCAGGCGATATATAAGCCAGTGACAAAAAAAATAAAAATAAAAGAATTTAATTGATTAAGGTGTTTAAGTGGAATAGCTTTTCATTGTATTCTCCAGTAGCACAGTTCCAGAGCACTGTAAATCCACTTGAACCTTCTTGACCATATGTGTATCTATTGATGAAATCTGATGGCCAAAATCTCAGTTGACTGACACATTCATTCAAGTGAAGTGCCCTTTCTGTGATTGATACTATTCTGTTATCTGACTTTTTGAGTGACTTTCCTCTGGTCTAACAGCAGTAGTCACATATCAAGACCTCTGAACAGAACAGAAAATATGGTGGCTGAGAAGGACCATTAAAGCTCATCTTTTCTACTCTACTTATTTCCTTTTGCAGTGCCTTAGTCCCCAGTTTCCCCACTCCCCCTTCTCTGTAATTGGGGATCTGCTGTGGTTATCTAATAATGATGTCAACAAGTGATCCTGAGTAGCAAGCTGATCAGGTCTGAGTGGGAAGAATCAAGGATGAAATGTGTACTGGAGTGCCCCTCTGCCTGGGGTCCTTTGTACATTTATGGTATTCTAGGACTTTGTACTAAGAGAAATTAAATCTGTATTTTCCCTTGGAAACTTGATAAGGATACCAAGTACTTACCAATGGGGTCCTTTTACAAAGGTGCTTTGAAAAATGGCTTGCGGTAGTGTAGGCACGGATTTTGGGCATGCGCCGATCCATTTTTTAGCGCGCCTGTAAAATGGGTGTGCAGCAAAATCAAAATTGCCGTGCGTCCATTTTGGGACTGAGACCTTACCCCCAGCCATTGACCTAGCGGTAAAGAATCCGGGCTGTAATGACCTATGCGTGTCAAATGCCACTTGGCGCACGTCCATTACACGCGCCCAAAAATAAAAAATATTTTTCAAATGTGTGTATTGACATGCGCCAAAAATGAAATTACCGCAGGAGTCAAGCGGTAGTCTGGTGGTAACGCCATTTTGGCGCACGTTGGGCGCACTTAGACGCTTATGCGGCTTAGTAAAAGGGCCCCAATGTTTGTACCTGCCTTTTTTTGCACATGTAGATTTTCTACAGAAAATAATGCATGTGGGGTTGAAAATGCAATCTTATTTTTTTCTCAACCTGCTCAAAATTTCTCTCTATATACGTATAAAATATTACCTACTACTACTTATCATTTCTAAAGCGCTACTAGACATACGCAGCGCTTACAATCTAATTAGGACAAACAGGACAAACAAGAGATAAGGGAATATTAAAATGAAGATGATAAAATAAGGGTTCTGAACAAGTGATTAAGGGTTAGGAGTTAAAGGCTGCATCAAAAAGGTGGGCTTTTAGCTTAGATTTGAAGACTGCCAGAGATGGAGCTTGTTGTACCGGCTCAGGAAGTCTATTCCAAGCATATGGTGCAGCAAGATAAAAGAAACAGAGTCTGGAGTTAGCAGTGGAGGAGAATTGACAAGCTTACTTCCCCTAAGAAGCTGTTCAAGAAGACCTGGAAGATTGGGTTAGAAGAGGGCCAAAAATTACAGGGTGGATGCCACAAACTGCAAGAAAATGAAGACCTATAGGAGAATTCACTAGTAAGCTGTAGGTGATTTCTTGCTACATAAATGGAAAACAAAATAGGTTTATAAATGAGCCCATAAGAAAAAGCAGAACTGTAGTGTGCTGGACCTTTGATTGTGCCTGTCAAAAAAATTTGGGGGGCAGTGAGGAGGGGTTTTGTATGTTCCTGAGGACAGACCTACCTTGCTGGAATGCAGGGCAGATGGAGAATAGTGGCAAGTCTTCTGTGCTATGCTTGTGACAAAAATACCCCAGTAATAATATTTGTCAGTGAAAACCTGTTAGCAAATGCTTATATGAAAAGATACTCTTGTCAGATGACTATTATAAATCCAAAATATGCAGTAGGGTATGGAAGCGGGCGTCTCTTTCCTGACCTGGTGCCCTGCAGACCTCTCCACAGCTATTTCTAATGAAGGGAAAGATGAATTGCCTCTCTGGCAGCAGACTGATTACCTTGGAGTGAGTCTATTTATTAAGAAAGTGGCAAAACAACCTCCCACCATATCCTTGTTGCTGCCCACCAAGCAGATGAGAAGCGAGGAGGTTACATTATGGGAACTGGCCCCCTACTGCAAGATTTTTTTTGTTCTACAAAAGAATGTTCAATTTAGTTCTCTGTGTGATGGGAGAAAAGCCAGGGTCCAGAGTCTCTAAAGCCTGAATATCCCCGTGGGGGGTTCCAGAGATTAATCTACAGGCTTTTGAATTGAAGCTGCCAGCCTAAATCACCTGTCAATCCTCAAGGCTTCTTTTACAAAATCAGGAGAGGAGGGAGGAGGTTGGAAAGGTATAAATTGGGTGGGGGGGTGGGGGGGGGGGGGGAGGGACTGCCTGGCTTTCTAGGTGCATAGAAGCAAGACTGTCTGTGGTTGATAAAGGGAGACATGTTTTCAAGCACATCAATGGCCTGATTATATCTTAATCCAGTTCTGCTTTTCTTGTACAATAACTTTGGTTCTTTTTATATGGTCCAGGAGTGAAAGGGACAACATTTTACTGTTGGTTGCTGAACCTTTCATAGAGCTTTTTAAGCGCATTCGTGAATAAACTGGTGTGATGCTAACATGATGGAGAAATAGCCTTTTTAGTCTGTTGAATGTCAGTGCTGACTTATTTTGGGTGTAATGGAGTTCTTTTTTTTTTGGGGGGGGGGGGGGGCGGGCAGGGTGTCCATCAGTTTCCTACTGCTCATTTGCGCTTCCAGCTCAATCAGACCTGGCCTCCATTAGCTATGGAAATATACGCTTGCATTTGCAACTACTCAACAGTCAGTTCTCGCTATAGCTCCCTAAAGAACCCAGTTAATATGGACCTTATCTGTGACCACTAGGGGGGGTAGTTATGGTGCATTAAAAGTCAGGCTTTTACTGTACATTAGTTTGCCACAGAAGTGAATAACCTGCATATCTCAGTACCACAGTGGTACATGAATAACACAGCTTGTGGTCAACCTCACAAGCTACACTATTCATACTGCCTAAGAGCATTGGGCTACTAAGCTGTGGCCTGATGCTTCTGGGCCATATCTTAAAGGGCTGCAAAAGGCCCTTACATGGCAGGTTGATCCCTAGCAGTAGTACTGTGAGACTACCACTAGGGGGTCATTAGTGCCATTTTAAAGCTGGTGCTGGCAGGAGCAGGAGTGACTGGGCATCACGCCTGTTCCATACTCCCTAGACCCCAAGGATATCTAAAGATAGACTTAGAGGGCCTACGGGAGAGTGGGTAGTCTTTTTTGGAAAGGGGGGTTGGTGATGGAGGTTTCGAAGGGGGACATCAAAAGGGATATTGATGTTTGGGGGGGACAGGAGGGTAAGTGACTTATTGTTGATTGCCCGGCCCCTTTAAGATGCAGGCATAGATTAGTGGCCCCATACTCCCATCCAAGAAATGTAATACCAGTTTATAGCTTGCATTATTTGATTTGCATAGCAATGAGGTGTTATGCATGTATTTGCATCTCATTAATATGTATCCCATGGATATGTATTATGGCAGTACCATATAATGTACAGTATTGCTGTTTAACTCTTGTTAAGGGGCACATAACACATGTTTGACTGTTATACACCTTAATAACTATCATTCAAGGCCTGGCCAGCCAAGAGAGCAGAAGCATGACTGGAAGTGAACTCAGATAGAAGTATGTGTGTCGCACTACCACAGCCAACACACCAACCCTTGGGGTGGGGGGTGGGGGTGTTTAAAACACATTTTTCATGACAATGCTGGCTGTTGAACTACTTAGATCACAAATGAGCAATTCCCTTTACCTGAATAAAGAATTAGCTCACAGTTTTCCAGTGGTACGATATCTTGGTGGAATACATTTTTTACTGAAATTGTTTGATCATTACTGGAAACCTGAGCTTCTCTGCTGATGGCTTTCTGTCAATGCAGAGAAGCTCGGGTTTCCCATTCTGATTTGGCAGTTGAATTTGGTATCCTGAAGATGCTTGTCATGAAACATGGCCCATGTAGAGACCAAGCTATAATTTAAATATATGAACAGTTTGTCTTTAAGTAAATCATTTTCAAGGAGGCGAGATTTAATTTCTATGGTGGATGGAGGATTACTTTAAGTGAAGACGTGAACTTTTTAGACCTCAGCATTGGATATTAAGAATTGCTTTACTTATAGGAGATCCATCACTATTGGCAGTGCTATTGGTAGGATTTGTGAACGAACAGTTTTTCAAGTGGACAGTTTTTGATTAAAACTATGCTGATTTTATGGACAGAGATTTCCAACCAATGAGAGGAGGTCTGAGTAGAATTTGATGTTCTTAACTCCTCCATTCCATCACAGAAGATTTGTACTCTCACAAGAGGGAGCAAAGTTTTGAACTGGAATATTGAATCAAGAGTTGAATACTGCAATGTTGTGGTTTAAGGGAGTCTTTTACTAAAGATTAGCTTAAGTTATCTGCAGCAGGGCCCATAGGACTAAAATGGACCCTACTGCAGATATTTCGAGCTAATCTTTAGTTGAAGACCCCTCAGTTAAGTATAATTAGTAGTTGAGCTAACATCTTGTTAGGAGAATGATATATAAACAGCTTGGTATATGATCTTTTATTGCACATTTTATATCCCAGTGAAGCTAGTGGGGGTGTATTAAACATAGATATACGTTTGTATTATGTGCTGCAAATAAATAAAAACTATTTTTTAGTAATAGTAAACATATGTTTTCTGATATTTTCATCAACAGTTAATATAATAAGGTTATGCATATTCATTAGGGATAGCCTGAAAACCTGGCCTGTTTGCAGCACTTAGGCCTGAATTCCTGCTTGTTTGTGCATAAAAATGTGTGCCTGTTTCTTCTCTTTATTGCAAGCATACAGCACCTACAACTCTTTTCTGGCTTCCTTGAAGAGGATGGGTCAAAAAAAAAAAAAGACAGGGATCAGGAGTTATAGGGAGTTGTGCTGGAACAAAGTGTAAATTGCTGGACTGTTGGCCTGTTGCAAAAATTGTATCAGTGCTTGGAATGTCATGCGCATACATCTGTGCAAAAATTGTATCAGCGCTTGGAATTTCATGCGCATACATCTGTGCAAAAATTGTATCAGCGCTTGGAATTTCATGTGCATACATCTGTGCAAAAATTGTATCAGTGTTTGGAATTTCATGCGCATACATCTGTGCAAAACTTGTAAGTGCTTGGAATTTCATGTGCATACATCTGTGCAAAAATTGTATCAGTGTTTGGAATTTCATGCGCATACATCTGTGCAAAACTTGTAAGTGCTTGGAATTTCATGCGCATACATCTGTGCAAAAATTATATCAGTGCTTGGAATTTTATGCGCATACATCTGTGCAAAAATTGTAAGTGCTTGGAATTTCATGCGCATACATCTGTGCAAAAATTGTATCAGTGCATGGAATTGCAAGCGCATACATTGTGCATGTGCTGCAATGCCATTCGCATAAATACTGGTATTGTAAAACTGTGTGCACAGGATAGCGTTCCAGCAGATGTGCAGATCTATGTGCATGCAACCCCAAGTGTCCAATACTTGTACGCAGATCATAGCTGCTGCTAGCACAGGTCTGTGTGCGCGGATATCTGGTACACTGTCCCCTGTGCACAATTTTGTTCAGAGCTTATTTGTATATCATTTGGTTACTGCATTGGGAACAAATTTATTTTTACATATGCATTTAGATTAGCGGCTGTCAGGGCAGTAATGCCAACATAGCCCATTCACTTTGAGCTGTGCCGGCATTGCCGCGCAGCTTAGTAAACAGGGAGGTTAGATTGTGAGCTCACTAGGGATAGAAAAAGTACCTGCATGTTTACCCACAGAAAGGCGGTATATCAAATCCATGACCCATAACACATGGCTTTCTACATCGGCTCCATCAATAGCAGCATGGAAAAAATGATGAGCGGTGCTGACTTGTATTCCATAATTTCCATTTTATTCTCTACAGATATTGAAAAGCAACTAACTTAACAGGATTCTTTTCAATGGTGTTTGTTTTTAACGTCCTGTATTATCTTCCTAGTAGTTTGCATGTACAGAGTACACTTTCAGGAGGCCTACGCTAGCTGGAAAGCCCCCAGGAGATTTTCACATAGCTGCCTGCTTCTTAGCAGTGCTCCTGTGTTGTTGGAGAAGTTCAGTATCTAAGTGCATGGAAACTGGAATCTAACGCAGCTATTGCCACCCAGATTACAATAACATATGAGTTGCACAAAGTCAGGTGCTAGGCAGCCTAGGAGCACATTTAGAATTGCCACAGGACCTAGTTTTGTCCCATTGTATCGAACGACTTTTAGTCCTGGTTTTGTTGGGTAAATTGGAAACAAATTCTGTAGATGCAATGGGAACATATCCAGGCACCCGGTTTAGCCTCTTGGTGATCTGTGCCAGGTCACTATCCGTATCCATTGGCAGGGGCGGAGCACAGAACAGCTGCTGTCAAAACAATAAAATAGGTCCCGCAGCCATACCTACTCATTGAACTATCCACGCATACTTTTACCTGCAAGAAACATGGGCAATTTTCAAATAGCCCATTTACACAGGTACCCTCCTTGTGTATGTGTGTGTAAATACAGTGGTGGAAATAAGTATTTGATCCCTTGCTGATTTTGTAAGTTTGCCCACTGACAAAGACATGAGCAGCCCATAATTGAAGGGTAGGTTATTGGTAACAGTGAGAGATAGCACATCACAAATTAAATCCGGAAAATCACATTGTGGAAAGTATATGAATTTATTTGCATTCTGCAGAGGGAAATAAGTATTTGATCCCCCACCAACCAGTAAGAGATCTGGCCCCTACAGACCAGGTAGATGCTCCAAATCAACTCGTTACCTGCATGACAGACAGCTGTCGGCAATGGTCACCTGTATGAAAGACACCTGTCCACAGACTCAGTGAATCAGTCAGACTCTAACCTCTACAAAATGGCCAAGAGCAAGGAGCTGTCTAAGGATGTCAGGGACAAGATCATACACCTGCACAAGGCTGGAATGGGCTACAAAACCATCAGTAAGACGCTGGGCGAGAAGGAGACAACTGTTGGTGCCATAGTAAGAAAATGGAAGAAGTACAAAATGACTGTCAATCGACAAAGATCTGGGGCTCCACGCAAAATCTCACCTCGTGGGGTATCCTTGATCATGAGGAAGGTTAGAAATCAGCCTACAACTACAAGGGGGGAACTTGTCAATGATCTCAAGGCAGCTGGGACCACTGTCACCACGAAAACCATTGGTAACACATTACGACATAACGGATTGCAATCCTGCAGTGCCCGCAAGGTCCCCCTGCTCCGGAAGGCACATGTGACGGCCCGTCTGAAGTTTGCCAGTGAACACCTGGATGATGCCGAGAGTGATTGGGAGAAGGTGCTGTGGTCAGATGAGACAAAAATTGAGCTCTTTGGCATGAACTCAACTCGCCGTGTTTGGAGGAAGAGAAATGCTGCCTATGACCCAAAGAACACCGTCCCCACTGTCAAGCATGGAGGTGGAAATGTTATGTTTTGGGGGTGTTTCTCTGCTAAGGGCACAGGACTACTTCACCGCATCAATGGGAGAATGGATGGGGCCATGTACCGTACAATTCTGAGTGACAACCTCCTTCCCTCCGCCAGGGCCTTAAAAATGGATCGTGGCTGGGTCTTCCAGCACGACAATGACCCAAAACATACAGCCAAGGCAACAAAGGAGTGGCTCAGGAAGAAGCACATTAGGGTCATGGAGTGGCCTAGCCAGTCACCAGACCTTAATCCCATTGAAAACTTATGGAGGGAGCTGAAGCTGCGAGTTGCCAAGCGACAGCCCAGAACTCTTAATGATTTAGAGATGATCTGCAAAGAGGAGTGGACCAAAATTCCTCCTGACATGTGTGCAAACCTCATCATCAACTACAGAAGACGTCTGACCGCTGTGCTTGCCAACAAGGGTTTTGCCACCAAGTATTAGGTCTTGTTTGCCAGAGGGATTAAATACTTATTTCCCTCTGCAGAATGCAAATAAATTCATATACTTTCCACAATGTGATTTTCCGGATTTAATTTGTGATGTGCTATCTCTCACTGTTACCAATAACCTACCCTTCAATTATGGGCTGCTCATGTCTTTGTCAGTGGGCACACTTACAAAATCAGCAAGGGATCAAATACTTATTTCCACCACTGTATATATATAAAACAAAGTTTAATTTTGAAAAGTGTGATATCTGTGGGATGATCACGACTGTTGAATATAGTTATTCAACTCTTAGGGCAAGGCAGCATAGGCGGTCGGTGGCCCAACTGTTTGGGGAGGCTAAAGGGGGCGGGGTTAGGGGTGGGGCCGGGGTGGAGCCTAAATCCATAATTGTCTGATAACACAGAGAAAAAAATAAAACTAAAAGTCACAATTAATACCTTTTATTAAATTTAGATATTAGGTATGTATCATATGTCAAAGAATAAAGTGGTTGCTCAAAGCATATACTAACCACAATCGCTCAGCTGCAAAACACTATGCACAACTTTGTGCAAAAACACACTCAGAACCTTACTGTACCATAAATATGACACTGGGCAGAACCTAATACACCATTAGGCTTATAGCCCATTTAGTTATGTTTAAACAAAAAAGATCGGCATAAAAAAAATATTTATTTTTTATTTTGACCTATTACATTTGTACCCCGCTCTTTCCCACATACAGCAGGTCCAGTGCAGCTTACATAGTAAAACTTATGCAACACTTATGCCCTGCAGCATCCTAACCCTTCTGAAAAAAAGTCTGAACTGAAGAAGACAGGCAACAATGGGCCTCAGCATGGGACTGTGCTCAAACCTCCACACTGTATTTTATTGAGCAGTAACAGGTTAGGAAAGGAGAAGAGGCTGGATATCTGGGGCAAGGGGAGAGGTGGAATGCTTTGTGAGGGGATGGGGTAGTTAAGAAAATGGACAGGGAAGGAGAATGGAAATGATGAACAAGGAGAGTAAAGAGATGATGGAAGCTGGGGGGGGGGGGGTGCTGAACATGGTGGTGGGAGGTAATAGGAAAGATGATAGACACTGGGAGAAGGAAGGTGGATGTTGGGCACAGAAAGAAAGAGGGAGAATGGACATGGGGGGGGGGGGGATCCTGAACCTTGGGGTAGAAAGAGGGAATTGCTGGGTATGGGGGGGGGGGGAAGAGGACATTCTGGATATGGAAAAGAGAAGAAGTGGAGAGTGGCTGGTGCTAGACGGGGTGGGGGGGGGGGGCACAGCTGGAGGTTCGGATCAGAGCCGTACAAACATATTCAGGCCAGTTCTCTCCTCTCCCCCGTGGGGCCTCCAGCCAATCCAGCTCTGAATAAACCCGCTGAGAGGCTGCCAGTACCTTCACGAGCTCCTTCCACCGCCATTTCTTCCCGCTTCCACCGCCTCGGTCCGATTTCGAGCTAGGCGCCATTTTCCCCGCTGCTCACCACTTCCGCGATTCAACCACAGTCAGCCTTGTTCTGCCAGTGTCGGGGCTTCTCCTCAGGCGCGTCCTGAACGGACTCCCGCCTACTCTAACGCAACTTCCTCTTTTCCGCAGAGGTGGGAGTGAGACACGCCTGAAGAGAAAGCCGGACCCGACGCTGGCAGAAGGCTGTGATTGAATCGCCGGTGCCGAGGCAGAACTCTTCAGACTTCAGGGCAGTAAAAATGACGGTCACGGCAGCAGCAGAACAAACACAAGGAGGAGATGCAAGACAGGCGGCGATCATGGTTGGGTTGGGGAGGCTTAGCCTCCCCAAGCCTCTTATATGGGGCGCCTATGCAAGGCAGGCTACGGACCTGACAGATAACTGTGGATGGGGGCGTAAGTTTGAAAGTACACTGAGGGTGTCCCATAACCGGCCTTGGATTTAAGAATGTGGTTACCATAGGCAGGATTAGAGAATAGGAGGGGCATATGGTAGGGCTAGAGTGCACTGGAGCATAGCTCCGAAGCTCTTCTTCAGGTTGGGTATTGACCCTGCAGGTAGTTACTTATCTTTCCGTTTCCTAAACTTAGTCTATCCATTGATGGCACATCTTTGGTCCAGTGATAGTTTACTACAAAAATAAAAACATGCCAGATCAGAGTCGACAACAGCCTTCACCTTTCACCTCTCACTCCAGCTACAATCAAGAAAAGGAAACAAGTTTAAAAAAGGTTCCTGGCAGAAAATCGCCAGAAGTGTCCTCCATAATGTACAATATTAACATTTCTGCAGTATATTCAATTGTAGGGGCAACCATATACCACTAGGGACAGAAAAAGTACCTGCAAATAGTATATATAAACATAGTAACGTGAGTAACATAGTGGATGATGGCAGAAAAAGACCTGCATGGGCTATCCAGTCTGCCCAACAAGATAAACTCATATGTGCTACTTTTTGTGTATACCTTACTCTGATTTGTATCTGCCATTTTCGTGGCGCAGACCATAGAAGTCTGTCCAGCACTAGCCCCACCTCCCAACCACCAGCCCTGCCTCCCACCACCGGCTCTGCCACCCAATGCACTCTAAAGGAAGCTTCTCCACTGTCACCATTTCCACTCCTTAAAAACCTTGTTCATACTTCAGTACACAAGCTTATTTCACCCATGTCTCTGGTGCAGCTTTCATTCAACATCTGACAGAATGCTGTGGTACTTGTACTGATCGTCCCCTTTTGTAAATGATTAAAGATGAAACAATGTTTGGCTAGTTTGACTGTTAGCTTTTCCACAAATTTCTTACCACACAGTTATTAATCCCCAACCTGGGGTCAGGTGGGAGAATAACTCCACTAAACAACCTGCATTCTTCTCCTCCAGTTTCAGCAGGCTGAGAAACCAACCTTCTCATCCTAATCTGTTAAGGCTGGTGTGACCGTTTGGTTGTACCCACAGAAAAGCAGTATATCAAATCCATTACCCATATAACTCGTAACTGTGTATTGCTTTTGTGTGGCTACATACCAGACATGTGTGATTGAGTTCATTGGTGTGTATAGCTTTGTAGATGCATGACTCCATCCGCCATTGGCTCTTCTGTCATATGCATGGGTGAGTGTATGGAAGGAAAGTTTTTGATTTAATTCTCTGAAAATGCTCATCTGGTTTGGTGCGAGTATGCATTCTCTTTAAGCTAGAAGAAGCATACAAGGATGACTCTGGTTGGAGCTGATTCGTTGTCTTTGTGGTACTGCTAAATATGCTATGCAGAAGATCTGGCTTGTATTTCCAAGCCTGGTTTTCACTCCTGGGGGATGATGTCAATGTCAGTCTTAAGCTGCAGTCTCCAGATGTTGGTCTTTGGTGGTTTCCCTTCCTCAAATTTTGCCTTCAGTATTTACTCATTCCGGTTGCTTCTCTCAGCAGTGGTTTCTGCTTACCACAGGGCTTCTGGACAACCTAAGCCCCTACTCTGGCTGTTTCTTTCTCCAATTTATACAGAATACAGCCATGAGATTGCTAACAGGTTGGAAGCCCTAGGATCATATTTCACCTATATTGGTAGAGTTGCACTGGCTACAGATTGAGATGTGCATAAAATTTTAAGGGAAAGAGGATGGGATTTGATATACCGCCTTTTCTGTGGTTACAATCAAAGTGGTTCACATATTATATACAGGTACTTATTTGTACCTGGGGCAATGGATGGTCACAAGGAGATGCAGTAGGAATCAAACATAGTTCCCCTGAATCTCAGGCCACTGCACTAACCATTATTTAAGGTAATCTACTTGGGTTCTTGCATGTTGTTTAAGGATGGGTCTTTGTATTTGCAAACATTTTTTTGTACTAATATGCTTTAGTTTGTAAGTTGAGGTAGTTGGATCAGCTTTTTTGAGGATCCCTGATGGTATTAAATTACGAAGTACTCAGCTATGTGCGTTTGCAGTACAGGATTGTTACTTGTGGACTTTAGCAGGGGAGGCATTACCTCTCTTTTTCTAAGAAAGTAAAAGCTTGGTTATTTGGAAGAGGTTG
The DNA here is from genome assembly GCF_901765095.1 of Microcaecilia unicolor. Classification (NCBI taxonomy): domain Eukaryota; kingdom Metazoa; phylum Chordata; class Amphibia; order Gymnophiona; family Siphonopidae; genus Microcaecilia; species Microcaecilia unicolor. The sequence continues at coordinate 69,669 of NW_021963137.1, read as the reverse complement.
TGCCCGATGATGGAAAAATGGAGGTGTGGACGAGGATCGTCACTGGATTGTTTGATATTGTTTTTGTCAGGGAGTTAGTTTAGGTCATAAACTATCTCTCTGCCTAAAGAATACTAAGCAATCTCCAAAGACAATCCATAAAACACAACTTTATATCCTGGTCTACGACAATGAGGGTAGTGGGAAGAGATGGTTAGGATCTGGGGTTATATTCACAGATACATAGATTTTATTTTAGATAGAGAGTCGGTCCAGGGCAATGAGGATTGGGTTGGGAAGGGGTTATTTTTATCTTGTGTTGTCATTTTATTATAAGACGCTTTGGACCAATTGCTGAAGCATAGAATCAAATAGTGTAAAATAAACAAACAATGCATAGGATCCCTGAGGCAACTCACCATGTGTCATATTGATCTGGCTTCTAATTTGCAAAGCCAGAGAACACACTACTTTTTGAGCCTCTAAGGTTAGGAGGACAGATGGCAGATTTGCAGACCCCTGCCTGATGCATCCTAGACCACACAAGGGACCATAGACTGCAGTTTGGGAAATGATGGTCTAGCAATTACCAACACATGCTATGGATTGAGAACCTAGATTTTTCCGAGCTGAGATTTTTCTCAGGTCAATAAAGAACGAAAGTTCAACAGAAGGTAATAGTTAATTGCCACAAAGAATAGAAAGCATGACATTTATTAGCTATGTTTCATGGTAGCTCCAGCATGCTGTCCATTTTGTGGGAAAGGGTATTTTAACAGGAGATGGCAAGAAAAACAGGAAGAACATACGTAGTTATGAAAGGGCTGTGCTACATCCTCCTCACTCAACAATGTTTTGGTCATGCCCTTCATTCTCCTAGTTTCTTGTGCTTCTCTAAGTGGACCTTTCTAAAGGTACAAAGCTCAGAATCCTGCAAACAGGATAAATGGATCTAAAGTTAGAGACACAGCCAGAAGACAGATGAATAGAACAAGCATAAAGGCTTTGGTTGTTAAAGAGCGATATAAAAAGGTTGCCTACTCAGCTTCCCCCTGCTATTGTATGCAGTACACTGATTTATGAGGCACTGTACCACTACAAAGCAAGATTATATCACTCCAAGGAGACCCGTAATAATATTGTATAAACTTTAAGAATGATATTCTTTTGTACTAAAATAACATTGCTCCTGGTTTATGGTGTTTGCTAAGCATTTACTTTTTCCCCAAGCTCATTTATTTTTTATTGTGAGCCTCTTGTCTTTTTTCTTTTTTTCAAATTTTTTTTTGTGTGTGTGTGTGTGGTAAATTAACAAGAGAAGGCAGTGGCAGCCTGCATTAAAGTTTCAACTGGTGCTCCTCGGTAAATAAAGAACTGGCACTTTCCCCTTGCATTTAGAAGCTGAACAGAGTGAAATCACCCATTTGCTTTTCTACCCCATGTCTTTTTTTGTTGTTGTTCATGATGATGAGAAGCCAGGACATCCAGAAAATCTCTTTGCTCCGCCCTTCCTGTGATGGCATCCATAGCCATCCAGTCAAAAATGCCAGTTTCTTCTCTAGTTGGGCAATCCCGAAGGGTGTTGCCCTTCTGGGAGCTCCTTTGGAAATGGCCAGTAGTGACTGGGAAGGAGAGGGGAGGAATTTAGTTTTCTGTCCTTTGGTAATGGAGTTGGGATTGAGGTAATTTTTTGTAAATGGTTATATGTGACTGTGATGGAGATAATTTTCGTAAATGATTATGAGGCCCATTTAACAAACTGTGGTAAATAGCCTTAGCATGTCCTTAAGTGGGTCATTTCCATGCACTAAAGCCATTTTTCCACATGGGTATAATGGCTGCTTTTTCTACTTTTTAAATTAAATGGCCATGTGCTAATTTTCCTATTAGCACGTAGCCATTTGTGCATGAGCCCCTAGCACCACCTACTTTGTACACATGCTAATTACACGCTAATCAGTTAGCGCACAGCAATGTAGCTCCGCTGATTACACAGAACACACCTACTCTCCGCTCTTAGACCCGCCACCAGCACTAGAAATTAACATCTACTTTATAACACATGGGAAGCACGTGCTGATCACAAAATGACTGTAGGACGCCTAACCACACCTCGTGGTGAGGCCTATTTTGCTGTGGTAAGCACATATTAGTGCTTACTGAAGCTTTGTAAAAGGACTCCTATAGTTGACTATGATTTGCTCCAAATCATGTTATATATTGAATTGGGAAATGTATTGTACTGTTTTGGAGAGAGCATTAATTTCAGCAGTGTGATATGGTCTTTCTCTATCCCCTAGTGCAGAGATTTTCAACCTTTTTCATCTCACAGCACACCGACAAGGCGATAAAATTGTCAAGGTATACTGTGAGTTTTTTTTAAGGATATATGTCCCCTCCACCCCCTTCTTTATTTATTTAGATTTTGCTCACACCTTTTTCAGTAGTAAATCAAGTTACATTCAAGTACACTGGATATTTCCCTGTTGCAGGAGGGCTCACAATCTAAGTTTGTACCTAAGGCAATGGAGGGTTAAGTGACTTGCCCAAGATCAAAGGGAGCAGCAGTGGGATTTGAACCAGCCACCTCTGGATTGCAAGACCAGTGCTCTAACTACTAGGCCACTCCTCCACACCCTTACCTTCTCACGTTGATCTCCCCCCCCCCCCCCCCCAACACACAAATTTAACTTAAAAAAAAACACTAGTCTATAATATTGTTTAATAGAAGCAAGATAAAAATTTAAGAGCTCCTAAAAATTGAGAAAAAAAAACAGGAAGAAAAATCCAGTAGTCAACTGCAGGAGAAAGGGGCTTCAACAACAGCTTTGGCATTTCACTTACCCTGACCCAGAGAACAAAGACAATTTTTGTTTGTCCACAACACTGGTACTCTGCACATATGTGAAAACTGAGCATTGGCAGCTGTGCTTAGGAGCTCCTGGGCGCCTTCAGGGACATCTTCAGCTGGCGGGGCTTGGGGATCCCTACCAGCCACCGCAGCCACTGAGTCTCATGGCACACCTGCAGACCATCCATGGCATACCAATGTGTTGTGGCACACAGGTTGAAAATTGCTGCCCTAGTGTGAGTAGAGGATGGAACAGGTTAGAATTAGGGACTCAGGTTAGGGGTCAAATGTAGCCCACAATTTTCTCTCTTGGATTTTCAAAGCAAAGGTACGCACGTATTTCCTCTTTGAAAATTACCTCAGGGTATTATGCACTTACATTAACAACTGCTATTTGGGTGCACATATTCTCTGGGGAAAGTTATGAGCACACATGAATTTTCAAAAGAGTATATATAGGACAAGATGGCCGAATAGAGCAGACGTGCGTGTTTGAGCTCCCGACTCACTAGACTGTGTAACGAGCAGTTGGACCCGTACCCTGTGCTGGTCATGGGGAAACGGAAGGGAAAACCCAAGGGATTGGCCTCCGTACCTGGGAGTGTTCCCCCTCCTCGCCAAGCAATCTTAGAGCAGTTCGGGATTCAACCGCTGGCTATGCGGGGGCCCGCTTCGGAGCTTTCCGTGATGACATCGGCGGAAAACAGCGCGGAGGCGATCTCTTTGAGTCCGCCAGGGAATACCATTCCTCCACGACCCGGAAGCATTATGACCCCGACGGAGAAGACGGATAGACGGATAGTGGAGAAGATTCTACCGCCTTCAGGAGGCCTAGTTGGTGGTCTTTCCCCGATTGGGGGGGTTTTGTCCACGTCTACCCCCACTCCAACGGGAGTTGCACCGGTATTTCGGGAGGTGAAGAGACCTGAAGTGGTAACGTTAGACTCTATATGGGATGTTATCCAGGGTATGAATTCCCTACTCTCCCAGGTAACTAATTCTTTTACTCAAGAATTTGACAATGTGAAACAAGTTCAAAAACAGTTTGCAGAGAAAATACAAATCCAAGAAGGTCAAATGGAATCTTTAAAGATTGAACTCTCTGCTCTTCAGAATTTTGCAGGGACAGTGGTTAAAGATAGAGAGGTTCTGGTGAGGAAACTAGAATCTCTCGAAAATCAAGGGAGAAAGAGTAACTTGCGGTTTATTAATTTTCCCAAGTCGCCTCTAATTCCAGCTATGGAGATGCTGCGTAAATATTACACAGAAATACTTGGATTTCCACCTGAGGGATTCCCTCCTATTGTTCGGCTTCAATACATAACTGGAAGAAAGTCTAATCCTTTGAATCCTTCACCACAACAACCTGAGATGAACTTAACAGAGTTTTTGGAAAACTCTATAGAATTGGTAACAGAGAGAACTACTCTTATAGTTTCCTTTGCACTTGAAATGGATAAGATGAATACCTTTAAATTATATTTTCGTCATTTGAATGATAAATTTCTTGGGGAAACTGTGCGTATATTCCCTGATTTAACCAGGGAGACTCAAGCCCGTCGGCGGGAGTTTTTGAATTTAAAAGCCAGAACCCTTGCAAAAGGGGGCTCGTTTAAGTTAATATTTCCATGTCGCTGTATAATATCCCTGGATTCTGTTAACTATATATTTATGGAACCCAAGAAATTGAGAGAATTATTATCAGCCAAAGAAAGTAGTGAAAGATTAACCCAGGATGACCAATAGAGAGTGAAAGTGCTGAGTTCTCCGGCTGCGGGTGCTCCATATGCCTCTGCCCTTTGGTTTGCTTTTTTTTCCCTATGAGTTTACTCAGAAATTTTTACCTTGTATCTTGTCCTTAAGTTGTGGTCTACAAGATGTAAATTTACCTATGTATAATTGATACTATTATTTTAATTTTCCTTCTCTTTCTGTAAATAACATTTCATGTTATTTTTTGATGATTAAATAAAAATTATAAAAAAAAAAAAAAAAAAGAGTATATATAAATACAGACCTTTCCCCAACTTTGGGGCAGGGGGTAATTTTACAAAAGACCATTCTTGCAGTTAAAGTACGGCTTTATGAGAAGAAACACCTTTGACAATGCCCCTCCCAGTTACTATGGGGTATATTTACTAAGATGCGTTAGCATTTCTAACGTGCCCTTAAATGTAAGGCACATTAAACGCTAACACACCTATACATTTCTACGGACGCTGCTTTTAACTCCTAACCCTTATTCACTTGTTCAGAACCCTTATTTTATCATCCTCACTTTAATATTCCCTTATTTCTTGTTTGTCCTGTTTGTCTGTCCTAATTAGATTGTAAGCTCTATCGAGCAGGGACTGTGTCTTCATGTTCAATTGTACAGCGCTGCGTACGTCTAGTAGCACTATAGAAATGATAAGTAGTAGTAGTAGTATGCGTGTGTACACCTCTTAGACATGCATGAAATCATAACTCTAACCCTATTCTGCCCAAACAATGCCCCTGGGAACCTCTACATGCTGACTTCTTAAAAATACACATCCGCTTGTTGGTGAGTGTACAGCTTTATAAAATTGCTCCCTTTTGTTTTTCTCTTTTCCTTTTGCTCCTTTTTCTTGTTTAATAATTCAAATATTTTGGACTAAAGGCCCTCCGTTATCCATTAATTTACATTAGTAATTTATACATCAGGCTAAATGGACATATGGTTACTGTAATGGCTCCCAATGGAGTAATGCTCTTTCTAGAATGCTATTCCGTTCTTTGCACTTTTGAGTTGTAGCACCTGGGATTAGCCAAAAATACACACCTTTGAGTACACATAACACAGTGCAACATAAAATATAGTGGTCAAATGAAAAGTGGTAACCATGAAAACTGATTTGGCCTCCAGTGTTCATGTCTACGAGGCCATAGAACCACCACATTTCAGAGGTACTATTTAAAAGATTAGACATTTGACAGTAACCATAAAAAGCAGTTTTTTCATCAGAAGGTGGTCACAAAAATCACATCTATAACTTTCATGTAGAGTTTATCTAGACCAGTCTTGTCTGCCCATTCTGGTTCTGAGGGCCAGACAGGTCTGCTCTACTTGTCCTGGTCATCTGTGCATTAGGACCACAGGAGGACAGCTGACAAGTTATGGAGGTCATTATAGAAGCCTAGGGGCCCTTTTACAAAGGCGTCCTGAAAAATGGCCTGCAATAGTGTAGACACGTTTTTTGGGTGCACACAGAATCATTTTTCAGTGCACCTGTAAAAAATGCCTTTTTAAAAACCTTTTGCTGAAAATAGACATGCGGCAAAATGAAAATTGCCATGCGTCCATTTTGGGTCTGAGACCTTACCGCCAGCCATTGACCTAGTGGTTAGGTCTCACATGCTAACCAGGCAATAATGATCTACGCGCGTAGAATGACAATTACCGCCCGTGCGCCAGAAAATAAAAATATTTTCTGGCGCATGTAGCGGATGCGCATGAAAAATGAAATTACCACAAGGGCCACGCAGTAGCCATGCGGTAACTCAAAACTGACACACTTTGGGTGCGTGTAGGCGCCTACACGGCTTAGTACCAATTTTGTGTGTAACTATTGGCTCTTATACATTAAGGCAGCATATACTTGTAAATTCTGATTTTGGAACATGTTGCTAATTGCAGTGGGATGCACAGATTCAAAAGGGCAGTATTCTAGACATGGGCGTGTCCCAAGGACTGGGTTGAGAACCCCAGGTCTAGACAGATATGAAAGTGGGAGAGAACGAAGAGGAGGTTATGCTGTGCTGAGTGAAATTTATTTTATTTATTTTATTGCACTTGTATCCCACATTTTCCCACCTCTTTGCAGGCGCAATGTGGCTTACAAAGCATCATGGATAATGGAAATGAAAAGAGAAAAGGCATTTGGTATTACAGAAGGATGTTGGATTGCATGGTAATGGAATACATGATAGTAATATAATAGTAACATAGTAGATGACGGCAGAAAAAGACCTGCACGGTCCATCCAGTCTGCCCAACAAGATAAACTCATATGTGCTACTTTTTGTGTATACCTTACCTTGATTTGTATCTGCCATTTTCAGGGCACAGACCGTAGAAGTCTGGTCCAGCACTAGCCCCGCCTCCCAAACACCAGCCCTGCCTCCCAATCTCGGCTAAGAATAGAAGGCATTATTAACATTTCTAGAAATGTATAAGAGTATCACATGATTTGATCTTTGTGGTATATCTTGTCGAAGAGATGTGTCTTTAGTAGTTTACGGAAGTTGGTCAGTTCATAGGTCACTTTTAGGTTGCGTAGCAATCCGTTCCAGAATTGCGTGCTCATATAGGAAAAGGTTGATGCGTGCATTAATTTGTATTTTAGACCTTTACAGTTAGGGAAATGAAGATTAAGGAATGTGCAAGATGATTTTTTAGCATTCCTGGGTGGTAGGTCTATCAAGTCTGACATGTAGGCTGGGGCATCGCCATGGATGATTTTATGTACTAGGGTACATATTTTGAACATGATAATCGCAAAGATCTATAAGTTATTTTGCTAGTTCCTCCTTGGTGCTTAGCTTCTCTTCAGAGTTGGTTCAGGATAACACAAGAGTTGTGGTATGATAAGTTTAATAAAAGCAGCCTGACCCCTGGGCCAGTCATCTGTGATTCACAGGCCTGGGAGGACAGAGTGCAGTGAGGAAAAATCAATTTTTGTTGTAATTGTTTTAATATGATGTGTCACATTTTTATCTTCTTTATATTGTGCTGCCAGTCTCCTGTAGAATTTTACCCCATAGAGGAATTCTCACCTCCTTTAGCCTCTACACCTGCACCTTTGATGAATTTTAACAGTGATATTCAAAATCAGCTTCTTGATTAGTTATCTTTTTAAATAATCCAGTTAAAGTTAAATGTATATCTTTATTTATATATTATTTATTTCATTTATATCCCACATTATCCCGATAGATCAGGTTCAATGGGGCTACCAAGTTATTGTAATTAACAGTGCAAAAATTGATGTGGGATAGTATACATTATGAAGGAATAAAATAAATGAGGAATGAGTATTACAATATGTAATATGGAAACGAATGCTAGATACGAAAAGGTAACAATTTATAGTCATTTGTGTATAATAACAATTAGAGTAGAACTGAGAAATTGGAATAATTCTACAGTTAAGGGTTTAAATTAATTATCTGGTTAAGGGGCCCTTTTACTAAAGGGTGTTAAGTCCTAATCCCCTTAATTCTGTAAAAAGGTGCCAAAAATTGTGCACACAAATTTGAGCGTGTACCCAATTTGCACATGCAATTTAATTAAATGACAAGCTAATTTGTGCCAATCATTGGGTTTTTTTAACAAGCCATTATTGGCACTAATTAAATTAAATTTAAGCTTATGCTCATAAATTTAGGCATGAGATCCACACCTAAATTGTATGCTCGATCTGAAAAAGGGGGTACAGAAATGGGCAGGACAGGGGCTTTTCTAAAATTAACACACGTCATTAGAGAATAATGGGAGTGCGTGCCTAACATTGGTGCATACATTTGCACCATGCTTCAACTGGTGCAGACGGCTGCACCTAAAGTTAGGTGCAATTCCTGGACGTAAGCGCTATTCTGTAAACTGCACCTGACTTTAAGCACGGTTTCTAGAATAGCACATTGTTGGCTCTGATTTTTTTTTGTACTATATATAGAATCTAGCCCAGCGTGCACTTACAGGCAGATGATCAAAAGCCCCGTGCTGTTCCAAACAGTGCTCTAAAATAGCGCTGGAACAAGGCGGGACGCTATTAGACCTATGATCAGAGATAATGCATGCAAATTTAAGCAGCGCAATTATCTCTGATCATGGGGTAGAAGTGCGGGAGAATTGTGCCTGAGCATGTGCTCAGCACAATCCTCCCGCACTTGTTTGACAGGTCTGGGCTGGAGACCAATGAAAAGAGAAGGACACCCATCTTTAAATTGTAAGATGGACGTCCTCAACTGCCCTGTTGCAGGGACGGCCAAATTTCAAGGGGGTGTCGGAGGTATAGCGATGGGGCAGTTGAGTACATCCAAAATTTGGACGTTTCTGTGATGGGGCAGTAGAGGACGTCCAAATTTTGAACGTTTCTGCAAAGGGCAGTTAAGGGCGTCCAAAATTGGATGTTTCTATGAGAAAGACGTCTTTTTCATAGAAACATCCAATTTTGGACGTCCTTAACTGTCCATTGCAGAAACGTCCAAAATTTTGACATCCTCAACTGCCCCGTCACAGAACCGTCCAAATTTTGCACATCCTCAACTGCCCTCGCTGGCAGGTTTGCTGTAGGGGGGAATGGGGGCCTGCCAGCATGCAAATGCATGCTGGACAGGGCTCATCATTCCTCCCCAATGATCTGCAAAGCCTAACGCCAGCTCGGAGCTGGCGTAGGGTTTGTCGCGGCCAGCGACCCAATCTTTGGCACGCTGGTCGCTGATCATTGGGGATGAATGCGTTAAGCGCTGATTAGCATGCATTTGCAAGCTACTTGCGCTAAGAGCCCTGTTTAGCATGCATTTGCATGCTACTTGCGCTAAGAGCCCTCGAGCGTGTTGTTTCACGCACTCGAGGGCTGTGATCATGGGTCGGTAGCAAATGCCGGCGCTAGTATGGCACTAACAGCCTCTAGCGCCGGTGTTTGCTTTTGATCATCTGCCTGTTAGTGCATGGGTAAAAGCTCATCACAAGAAGTTAAGTGTTAACGTTAAGTGTTAACGTGTTTTGCATTAATCTGTCTGTTAGCATGCGCTAAGCATGCATTATTTATTTCTGAAGTATTTTTTTGAGAGAGCGTGGCATGAGGGAGAAATAGTCGTGGACAAGATATTCAGTTAGGGGTCCTTTTATGAAGCTGTGGCAAAAGGGGAACTTTGCTGGCATCAGCGTGTGTTTTTCAGATGCACCTGGGCCCCCTTTTACTGCAGCAGGTAAAAGGCAGGTCTTTGCTGTTTTTTTTTCAAGAAATGGCCGTGCGGCAAATGAAGCGTTTGCTGCGCAGCCATTTCAGGGGGGGGGAGTACTTACTGCCACCCATTGAGGTGGTGCTGGGGCTCCTGTGCTAACCTGGCAGTTAACAGGGCAGCACACAGCACCGGAAATGGTGCACACTTGGGGAGAGAATTATTACTGAGTTGCTGCGGTAGGTCGGTGGTACTTCCCTTTTAGTGAGTTTACTGCTACTTCATAAAAGGGCCCTTTAATGCATGCTCATTAGTGCATGCTAACTAAATAATGCAGACAGTGCGGGAGCACTTAACACATCCTACTTTTTTCAGGTAACATCTGCCTTAAGGCCACATTAGAAATGGGCTTAGCATGCTGGAAAGCCCGTGTTGTAACACACTAAGCCCGTATTCTAACATGTTTCAGTAAAAAATCTTCACTTTGACTACACTTAACTGGTTAGCACTGAATATGAGTGCAATCCAGTTAAATGCGTAACCCGCCTCTGGCATGCCTCCAACTCCTCTCCTGTTTAAACGGATAATGTTTAGGCAAACATTGAGTTGTCTAGATGAAGGTTATTTGGTCATTGGGGCAGAAAACAAAGATTTGTCCAGTTAATTCCCAAAGTTAAAAGGACAGATCTTTTGAACATTGGTCCCTGTGGTCCCTCATAAAGTGAGGGATGGGGTGAGTGAGCACAGAGGAAGAAGGAAAGGGTTTCTGGATTTAGCTCATGTCTTTTTCAGTGGTAGCACAAGGGGCATAGGTAAACTAAGCACGTGCCTAAACCCAAAGGTTTAGGGAGGCTCTGTTAGATGTGCTCAGGAGCAGGGCCGCCGAGAGACTGAGCTGGGCCTGGAGCAAGGCCGTGCACCCCCCCCCCCCAGGATCGCCGCACTGCCCCAAAGATCGCCCCCCCACCCCACAATCGCCACTTCTGTCGCCTCTCTCTCCTGCTCCCAGGCCGCCAGCGCCGCAGTTCCCAGTCTCCACATACCTACCCCTCTGCTCCCTTCTGCATGCCATCTGACCCCCTTCATTTAAATTAGAAAAAAAAATCTCTAAAGCAGCAGGCCCTGGACAATCAAAAACTTGGAGTCCTGGGTCCAAGATGGCGTCTGAGGCAGAAGTGCCTGCGATCAGCTCCTGAACGCCAATAGTTTTGTTGGCGTATCGGACCTTTCTGGAACCTGGAATGGGGAAAAGAAAGGGGAAGATCTCCGTGCCTACCTCCTCAAGCCGGATGGATTCTTCCAGTATGCACCCAGGGACTTTGGATGCGATGGTGGTGCGCACGCCGGGAGCTTCTATGAGCGCTTCGGTGACTCCGACAGGAATGGCGGAACGTAGCTTTGAGGGAATCTCTTTGAGTCCTCCCTCACATACAGCCCCTCCGAGGCCCGTGGGCAGAATGGTGACGCCGGAGGAACAACGCCGCAGGATGTCCGAAGCTGGTTTGCCCTTGACGTTGGCAGTAGGAGGCCCCGTAGCCACCTCTTCTCCATCGGGGATAGCAGAGCAGCAGGGGAGGACTCAACAAGTCCTCCCCTTGACTTCTCTTGCGCAGGAGAAGCCCACGGGAGAAGTCGGAGACCAAATTAGACCGGCTGTAGTTACCCTAGAAAATTTGTGGGATGCTATTCAGGGTCTGAATGCGATCCTGAAACAGACGGTTAAATCTACACAGGAAGAAATGGCGGAGATTAAATCGACTCAAGAAACCTTTTCTACCAAACTAGAAGCATATGACACTAAACTGGAGGCTCTGGACAATGAGGTACAAACTTTGAAAAACTTTTCTTCGTCAGTCTCCAAGGAAAAAATTATTCAATTTAGAAAAATTGAATATTTAGAAAACCAGTTACGTAGAAACAATTTAAGAATATTGAATTTTCCAAAGACTCCTTTAGTCTCACCCTTGGAGATGTTTAAGAGATATCTGAAGGAAGTATTGCTTATACCAAATGAGAGTATCCCACCAATAACTAGAACACAACTGGTATTCGTGAAGTGAGATCCTCTCCACAATTAAATTTAACTGAATTTCTTCAAGATTCACTTGAGTTAATTACGGAAAGAACCACTATGTTAGTGACATTTGCATTCGAGTTGGATCGCAACAACATCTTTAAATTATATTTTCGCCATATTAATGAAGAATTCTTGGGCTCGAAAATTCAAATTTTCCCCGATCTATCCAGGGATACTCAGAAAAGGAGAAGGGCCTTCCTACAGCTGAAACCTAGGTTGCTTACTGTGGGAGGGACTTTTCTCCTTAGATATCCCTGTAGATGTATTGTAGTTTATAATTCTCAAACGTATATTTTCTTTGAACCTGAGAAACTTCTGTACTTTATCTCCAGTAAGGAATAGTGTATTAGACCCTGAATATAGCTACGCACCGGCTGTGCTCATAGAAGTATCCTTCTGCTTCTGTTTAAGTTTAGTTCTTTTGGCATATAATTTTTCCTTGATCTTGGACCGTATTGTGGACTTACAGTATAATTGTATAAATTTTTACTTCTCAATATATATATTATGATTACAAATATTTCTTTGTTTTTCTGCAAGTTGTGCTTATGCATGATTGTAAAAAGAAAATTCATATATAAAGCAGCAGGCTCTCATGGAAATAGGAAGTTATATCAGAGGATGGCGGGACACAGTGAGGGAAAGCCCGCCCGAGGCGATCTGCCGCTTTCGCAGATAAAGCGCTGCTGCTTTAGAGATTTTTTTTTTAAATGCAAAGGGTCGAACGAGAGACAGAAGGGTGCTGAGGGTAGACAAGTGGAGACGGGACTGTGGCGCCAGCAGCCTGGAAGCAGGAGAGGGCGAGAGACTCTGGCACCGGGCCCTCCTTGGTGGCCTGGGCCCGGGGAATTTTGCCCCACCCCACCCCCCCTCTCGGTGGCCCTGCTCAGGAGGCTAGGATTGCCAACTGTCTGGATTTTTTTATAGAAGTCTACAGATTTATAAACTAATTGTGTTGAAGCGAGAAGGATAGCTAACATGTCTTAACAGTTTACCCTTTAGAGTTTTCCCAATCCTCTTCCTTCTAGTGTAGAGATTGTGGTAGGATCCAGGATCCAATTATTGGGCCGGTTTCTAGTCAAAGGAAGGAATGACTGAGCTGCACATGTTGGGGGGGGGGGGGGGGGGGAGGCGGTGACTGAGCTCTATATGAGAGAACCAGTGAGTATTTTGGGGGTGAGGGGGTGTTGAGATGTGCTAGGACTTAAGTGAAATGGTGGAAAATGTGAGGGGGCTGCTGCAGGCTGAGAAAAAGCTGGTAGCAAATGGAAGAATATGAAGGGGGGCAGAGCTGGTTGGGAGAGGGACACTGACTGAATGAGCACATGAGCAACAGAAGCAGCACAGCACCAAGTGTGTATGAGTGTATCTAAAAAGTGACTCTGCATGCATGTGCATGTGTGTGTGTGTGTGTGTGTTTGAAGAGTGAGAATGCATGTAATTAAACTCTGGAATTCGTTGCCAGAGAATGTGGTAAAGGCGGTTAGCTTAGCGGAGTTTATAAAAGGTTTGGCCAGCTTCCTAAAGGAAAAGTCCATAGACCATTATGAAATGGACTTAGGGAAAATGCACTATTTCTGGGATAAGCTGTATAAAATGTTTTGTACTTTTTTGGGCGCTTGCCAGGCATTTGTGACCTGGATAGCCACTGTTGGAAACAGGTTGCTGGGCTTGATGGACCTTTGGTCTGTCCCAGAATGGCAATACTTAAGTACTTATGTATTTATGTACATGCATGTGTGTATATTTCTGTATCTCTGATGGGGACAGTCTCATTAGGAACATCCCTTGAAAATTTGAGCTACAGTAGAGAAGTGCATGGGTACATATGTGCCTGTGAGCATTCCAAGTGAAGGAACATTTTCAGCTTGGGAAATTTACCCAACTAACTGTTAAGTTACTTGTGCAAAATCTTTTTAAAAACAGTCCTAATAATGCATCCACTCTGTCTATGTCCTTAAGCAAAATACTTTCTTTCACTTCTTTCATTTGTGAAATTTTTCACACGTAAAACTTTGCAAATTTGTACCCAAACCCACCACCCATAAATCTCATTCTTTGGGGCGGTCCACCTTTGGCATTTCTAGTTTCTATCAGATGCAAAGGAAAATGACTTATCCAGCTTCCCTTGTTCTTAACCCACTGCTTCAGAGCTACCCAGTTTCAGGAAGGAGACTTTTTGGCCAGTCTGGTTTTGAATGTGCAGTGCTATCTATAGTCCCTGATTCTATTCTGTTCTATTCTATTGGAGTCTTATATATCACCTGTTTTCCAAAAAAGGATTCATGGTAGTTTATATATTAAGGGGTCCTTTTACAAAGTGGAGGAGTGGCCTAGTGGTTAGAATGGTGGACTTTGGACCTGGGGAACTGGGTTCAATTCCCACTGCAGGCACAGGCAGCTCCTTGTGACTCTGGGCAAGTCACTTAACCCTCCATTGCCCCAGGTACAAATAAGTACCTAAGCCATATTAAGCCTGCCATGAATGGGAAAGCACAGGGTACAAAAAAAAGAGGTGCACCAAAAAATGGCTTGCAGTAGTGTAGGCACAGGTGTTGGGCACATGCCAATCCATTTTTTAGCACGCCTGTAAAAAAGGCCTTTTTAAAATTTTTTGCCAAAAATGGACATGTGGCAAAATGAAAATTGCTGCACATCCATTTTGGGTCTGAGACCTTACCACCAGCCATTGACCTAGCGGTAAAGACTCACACGGTAACCGGGCAGTAATGACCTACGTGCACCAAATGCTACCTGGCGCGCTTCAGTTATGCGTGCCGGAAAATAAAAAATATTTCTCAGACGCGCGTATTGGACGCGCACCAAAAATGAAATTACTGCAAGAGCCACGCGGTAGTCAGGCAGTAACTCCATTTTGGCACGTGTTGGGCACGCATAGACGCTTATGCGGCTTAGTAAAAGGACCCCTAAGAGAACTCTATAACATAGAGAGATAACATCACAAACATTTACAGTAAACAAACAACAATTAACATATACCAATTATTGATCAAAAAGATTAGTCTTTAAACCTTTCCTAAAAGAAAAAATAAGAACATATATCTCTTAAATCTGATGGTAACATATTCCATAATCGTGTCCCAAAAAAAGAATTATTGATAATGATTTTTAAATGAATATTTTTTAAAGATAAAAAACTAATTTCAAGTTCTCACAAAACCCAAGTCTTTTGCTAACAGATGGAACAACAAGTAATTCTCCTAACCTCTCTGAATTTCAACCAAAAACTGATTTAAGAATTAAACAAATTGTCTTTAAAAGTATTCATTGATGTATTGGTAACCAGTGAAAATTATGCATAGAAAACGACACACTATCAAAACAACACAGCCCACAAACCAGCCTAACAGCAGTTTTCTGCATCAACTACAAATGATATTGTAAATTTCTCGTAACCTGAAGACATAATGAATTACAATAATCCAGCTGGGGGGGCAGCGAAATTGCCTGGGCTAGAACCCTAAAGTCCCCCTGTTGCAAATTTGAGTTTATTGCCCTTAATTGACTAAGTTTATAAAAAAAATCTTTTACTAAGGGCATTTATTTGCCTATCAAACTGTAAGCCCAAGAATATTATACCCTTGAATGATCCTCTATTTCTAAAAATTTCACCTGTATCCAAGTTACTGACTTCACTGGAATTATAATATCATCTCCAAACCAAAGCATCTTTGTTTTTTTGCTTATTTAACTTCAAAAAATACCTAGTAGCCCAACCATCTATAACAGAAATATAGGGCCCTGTTTACTAAAATGTGCTAGCGTTTTTAGCGCATACTAAGAATTAGCACGCACTAATGCTAGAAATACCCATAGGAATATATGGGTGTCTCTAGCATTATTGCGTGCTAAAAATGTTAGGACATCTACAACGTGGCTTAGTAAACAGGTCCGATAATGTCTAATAGACTTTAAGGTATCAACAAAATTTCCCAACACTGGACATAATAGAAAAATATAATCTGTGTAAGATAACACAGATATCTCGCTAGCTGAAAAATAATCACCCAAAGAGCTGAAATATATATTAAACAGAGAAGGTGAAAGTGGCAAACGCTGATGCATTCCACATCCTGGACTCCAGCTAGATGATTTACCAGTATTCCCTTTGACATGGTAAGATCTAATCTTCAAAAATAATTCAAACCAACTGAATACTTTCCCAGTAACACCTATCTCATTTAACTGAAAAAGTAGAATTGAATGATTTATAACATCAAACATAGCTGATATATCAAACTGCAGTAATATAACTTGTTGACCTCTGCTCAGAAACTGTCTTACTTTAGTGGTAAGAACAAGAAGCAGTGTCTCTGTACTATGTCAAGGTCTAAAACCATGTTGTGTTCTGTGTAGTATGTCAAAAGATTCTAAAAAAAATTCTGAAGCTGTTCATTTACCAGAAATTCCAAAAGCTTGGTCATCCATGGCACACTTGAAATCAGAGCTAGAAGTCCCATAATGCATCAGGATAGGGTTGTCAGAAATCCAGGATTGGCCTAAAATCTCCCTCCTGGGATTGGGTAACCTGACAGCTTTCCAGATATAACCATTAATCATCTCCATTTGAGGCACATGCTTGCCTAGTTCTCATGCTCATTCACAAGCTAATACTGAATACTGCTGCTGCACCCACAGCCAGATTCTGCACTTTTCCCTGCTACTTCTAGAGAGATGAAATGTGAGGGGAAGGCCATGAATGTAGCTCAGGGAGTGGAAGTGGGGGAGAAGGGAGCAGGGTGAGAAAAAAAGAAACGGGGTCTCCATAAATGCATGTTTGCCTAGGGCCCAATATAATGTTAGTCCAGCCATGTCAAGGGGAGTTACATTAAGGTACAGTAGGTATTTAAGGGGCCCTTTTAGTAAGAGAAGGGCACAGCGAAGGCGACAAGATAGATGATGCCAATCAAACTTCTACTGGACTCGAGAAAAGTTCACAGCAAGAGTTTATTAATCAAAAAAATGGACTCGACACGAATCGTGTTTCGGCTACTCTGGCCTGCTTCAGGAGTCCCTGTATGGCACAGTGATGTTGATCCTTTAGGAAAAGTCTTCTCAAAGTGTTGGGGTTTGCTATCAAGACCTGGAAAATGTTGAGTCAAAGAAACTTTTCAGCTCCTATAAACCAATACGAACGGCACTGCTCAAAAAGCAGTAGAAGTCCAGTAGAAGTTTGATTGGCATCATCTATCTTGTTGCCTTCGCTGTGCCCTTCTCTTGGATTTTCCATTGCAGAGGTCTGCTTTCTTCTGTATTTGATGCCCTTTTACTAAACCATGTAGGTGCCTACGCACACCCGTGGGCTGGGTGGTAATGGTCAACGCACGTTCAAATGCCGATTACTGCCCAGTTAATGCATGAGATCTTACCACTAAGTCAATGGGTGGCAATAAGGTCTCAGACCCAAAATGGACACGCGCCAATTTTCATTTTGCCGCACGTCTATTTTCACCCCCCCCCCCAAAAAAAAGGCATTTTTACAGGTGCGCTGAAAAATGGATCTGTGTGCATCTAAAACACGCACCTACACTAGCGCAGGCCACTTTTCAGCGCACCTTAGTAAAAGGACCCCTAAGTTTGTACCTGAAGTAATGGAGAGTTGAGTGACTTGGCCAAGATCATAAGGAGTGACAGTGGGATTTGAATTGGATTCCTCATTTCTTAGTCTGCTCTTCTAACCATTAGGTTTTAGACCTTTACTCTACATAATGGGAACATAGTGGGGGGAGATTAAGATGCCTGATGAGAAATATCATACTGATGGTGCTAATCTAAGCGTTCATAAGAGCCTTAAATCCCACCTGCTTCCATTACCAATATACAACCCTAGTTCTTTTATCTTTGTGAAATTTTATATCTATTACTTTCCTGAAAGACCTCACCACGCTACAAAAGGAAGGGTGAGATTGTGAGACTTAAAACATAGAGATCTAGAAAAGACAAGATAGAAAAGTGGTAAGAAAGGAAACCGCAGGAGAAAAAGAGAGTATCTGAAGGCAAAAAATGAAGTCTGTTCACTACCAGTCCCATCTCTCTCTCTTGACTCTGAATGTCTGACAGTGTCTCACAAACAAATCCTCAGTGTCCCTTCTAATGAAATTCCCCTCCTGATGGGACAGTGTCTGGTGCTCTTGCCTCTCCCAGGCTT
The DNA here is from genome assembly GCF_901765095.1 of Microcaecilia unicolor. NCBI lineage: Eukaryota > Metazoa > Chordata > Amphibia > Gymnophiona > Siphonopidae > Microcaecilia > Microcaecilia unicolor. The sequence continues at coordinate 51,666 of NW_021963137.1, read as the reverse complement.
GGTTCTGGCAGAACTCTCCTGCCTGGAACAACTGAATCCAGAGACATTTCCTTGTTTTGCAGGCATGGCATCACTTGTGTTGTGTCAGTCACTCGCAGGGTTGTCATGCTCCATTCTTCCCTGCCTTCAGGCATCAGAACTCCAAACCCCTCAAGCTTGTCGGTAAGTGGGCAGAAGTCTCCAAAGAGGGAAGCGTTCTGTCTCTTGCTATTTGCTTGTGACCATTAACACTGATGACAACAAGCTCAAGCGCGAATGAGCCATTTATGCCCATATTTCTCAGACCATAAGACTGAGCAGGAGGAACTCAGAATAACCTCAGGCAGGGCAGTATGAAAAAAAGTAGGACAATATGCTACATCTTGTCAGCAATAGAGAACTGTAAACTATGCTGCTGCATTTGTCAGATGGAATTGGTACCAGCAGGAAGATTTTATTGTTGGCATTTAAGTATTCCAGGGACTGACTCGGAGAATGCTAGAATAATTTCTCACCTTAATAAAGTGTGTGCAGTGCCACTTCTGCTCTCTCAATACATATATTTCATTTTAATGCTTGCTAAGTGAATGAAAGAAGCAGGCTGGCGAAAGCCACGTGTTTCTTCTGGAGACCTTTACCCATCATCAATAAACTGTAAAACCCTTTAATTATTGTTTCTTATTGAACAAGGGTACCCAGTTTGCAGGTTAGATTGGACACCTGTGGAGATAGGCTCCAGAATTCTTACTGTGCCGTTTTTACATGGTTGCCTGCTTGTATCCTTTGCTGTGATCTCACCATGCTACAGACCTTGTGGCCAGTTGTCATATCCAGGTTTATGGAACAGTATTTTATTTATTTATTTGACCTATAATCTGCCTATAATACTAAGCAGAGTGCAGTAACAATGTACAGTAATTAAAACAAATGTTAAATACTATAAATATAAAAAAAACAAAAATAATAATAAAGTACAAATAAAAAAGCCAGCACAGATGGATAATCTCCCTAACAGAAACCACCTGTGTTTAGGGAAATGAGATCATATCAGCTAGGAAAAGCCTTTACAAAAAATGACCGCCTTTAATCGTTTCACAAACTCAGTAATCTCTGAGCTCAGTCTGATTTGTATGGCAAGTGCAAGTTAGTGTGCCATGAGTTGGTGCCAATGCCTCGTCAGCTGCTGCTGTGTACCATCCCATTAATGGTTCATGGCGTAGTGGCTTATGATCTGATTTTACTTTAAGACAATCAATAGAAATCAAACAAAATTAAAACATGGAAAAGAAAATAAGATGACACCTTTTTTATTGGACATAACTTAATACATTTCTTGATTAGCTTTCGAAGGTTGCCTTTCTTCATCAGATCAGAAAAAAGCAAATGTGTTAGCTGACAGTGTATATAACAGTCCCTCATAGATGGTATAGCAGGGTGGGTAGGAGACGTGTATGTAACACACCTCTTTACGTTAAGACAAGTAAGGAGTGTTTCATTCATGATACACCCCTGGAAAGTCTTTCTCAGATAAGGACAAAGCTGCCATAAAAAGCGAACATGATTGACAACTGGGCATTACTAATCTGAGCCTATACTATCAGAGCTGGGCTAAAAGGAGGGTGCCGGCAGCAAGGCTCAAAGCCCTCCATCTTCTCTGTTTGCTGCTGTCCACAGTCTCCCACCCATGGCAGCTTTCACTCTTATGTAATATACTTTCACTATTAACATAAAAATCACCTCCTGAGCTGAAAAACTAAGAGATTACTAACACTAGACTATTATAATATGGAGGTCAAGGATGGATATAAACCTTGCAAATGTGCTAAGTTCTTTGCATCTGTAGTCTAGTTCTTTCAGGGCAGTATCTTGTGCATCCCATGACAATAAATAAACCTCACTCCTAAGCCAGAGTGTGTGGAGTCTGATCTTAGTCTCTCAGATTTACTGCTACTGCTCACCACAGTACATGCATCGTGCCAAAGAGAGCTTCCTTCTGGAGTTTATAGTCTAATTCTGTTGGTTGGTTGGTTGGTTTGTTGGTTTATTTATGCGTTCTTGTATCCCACTGTTATCCAAAAACAAAGTTTTGGTTCAAAGTGGTTTACAATTTACATTTTAGTTGACAGTTACATTAGTATTTAACCCTTATGACATAGAGAGGATAGCGATAGTCTTTTGAATTTTCTGAGGGGCTGTTATGAAGGAGGTAGGACTATAGTTTATGTAGTTTTCTACAGAGTTTTGATGAGGTAGGTTTGTAGAGGTGGGACGTTGTTAGCTTTTGTAGATTTGTAGAGGGAGACATTATTAGCTTATGTAGTTAGCTATAGAATTTTTTGAAAAGGTAGGTTTTCATTTCTTTCCTGATTTGGAAGTAGTTAGTGATGCTTCTTGTGGCTTTTGGTATTGAGTTCCACCGTTTAGAACCCAGGTAGCTAAATCCTGCGGTGTAGATGGTTTTATAGGTTATATTTCTGCAGTTGGGTAGGCGAAGAAGTAGGTAGCCTCTTGCTTTCTGGATGTGACCATCTCACAGAAATAAATTCCTTTCTTCCACAGAAGGCAAGGAAGGTAAATAGTGACTCAGGAAGGGGATTAGAAAAGCCCAGTTTTGTGTTTTATTTCTAATGTGGCTAGACTCACTGCTTTGCAGACATTCTATTGCCAATGGCCCATGAACAGATGGGACAGAATCACTCCTCAACACAAATTAATTAGCTGTACCAAACACTTTTCCTCTAAGATGACTTTAAAGTCTGGTTTACAGGAGAACAAGAATGACCAAGGGTGACCAGCTCTGATCCTCACAGACTATAACGAGTTCTAATTTTTACAGTTATCAAAACATGAAAATTATTCCAGTGTTTTAAAGCAGATATGTATAAATACTTCATAGAAAGGTACTGTGAAAGTCCTGAAATCAAGAGCTATTGCCCCTTTGTGATCAGAGTTGGCCATCTTTGATAGGGTCCTTAGGTGAGGTAAAGCTTTTTAATGCCTGAGCTTTAGGATATATGAGGCTATGGCAGACATATTTTTTAGGACCCTCTAGTCCAGGGGTGGGCAACATTTATACCCTGAGGGCCACATGAATGTCAGTATTATTTTAAGTGGGCTGTACACAGAAAATTAATAAATGCACCATATATTTCATTGCCAACAAAACTCAATGTGATAACTGAATGAACATAATTATTACCACAATGGTCTGTTACCATATACTTCTGTCTTTCCAAACAGATGCTAACACTGTCAAGCAAGTCTTGTCCTGTTGTTGTATCATTCAGCGGTTCTACTGAGAACAAAACTCTGATTAATGACATTTGTGCGGTTCGTTTTCTGTGTATACTTTCATGTAGGCCACATAAAATTCAATGACAGGCTGCAGGTTGCCCACCCCTGCTTTAGTGTGTCTCAGAAGAGGTGACTACTGTTTCCACCAGTCCAACTTCCATTCCTCAGCATTTTGGATAAATTCCATGTGGTGGGTCTGAGCTCAGAGCTCAGCAAGGTCTCTTCTTGGCCTTCTCAAACTGAGAATCTGGGAAGGAGAGGGTTAATAACCTGCCACCTAACCCTATTTGAGATATGCAGATTTTTTCACCATTACCAAAGTGTGTTTACTTCCTAGTGTCATTGTTTGAGTTTTAAAATGCTTTACATTTGTGACTGCAATGTGAGAGGCAGGGGGGCTTAATGATAAGAAGCAAAAGCTGAGCCTCCTATATTGTAACCCACCTGAAGCAGCTTGATGGGCTGGGATATATGTTGGATGCCGCCATTGACATCCTTAAAGCTGCACAGGGAATGCAGCCAACAAAGTTCTGGCATATTTCTTCACACACTCCTGTAAGAAATATTTTGTTTTGGTTTTTCCCTCCTGGCACCCTGAATATAGTTGTTTCCCTTTTTTTTTTTTTTGTAACATAATAATATAGTAGATGATGATAGATAAAGACTAATTGACCCACCCAGCCTGCTCGGTTGTCTTCCTGTCTGGTTTTTTATCATTTTGGTTAGCTAGATAAACATACAATTTCCTATACTTAAACCAGCACAAGCATGTCTCCCCACCGCCCTCTCTCCCCTAGCATGCCTTTTCCCTAACTTTCAGCTCCCTTCCTAACACATCCTTCTGTATCTGTCCCAAGCACATTTAAATTCAGTTTCAGGCAGTGCTACCCTCCAGCTCTTCTGAGGGGTGGCTGGGTAGGAGATGGAGAGGCTTTAGATTGCAACTGCTGGGAGTGGGTGGACAAGGAATGGGGAAAGGTTAAAACTGCAGCTGCTGGAAGTGGATGGGCAATGGAGAAAGGCTAAGACTACAGCTTCTGGGGTTGGGTGGGTGTACCACCCATCCACCCCTAGCAGCTGCAGCTTTAGCCTCCCATCGCCTCGGAAACCTCAGCCTAAAGCCTCTCTCCATTGCCAGATACACTGCAGGTGGTGGGTGATGGGGAGAGCAGTAGTATCTTACCCAGTGGCGTAGCTACGGGGGGCCACGGGGACCTGGGCCACCCCAAATTGGCTCTGTGCCGCTGGTTGGCTGGCAGGGGTCCCCAACCCCTGCCCACTGAAGCATTTGTCCAGCACTGGTCTCCGGCGGTGCCACATTGCCTGCCCTGCTCTCTCTTCCCCTCTCATCTGGCATACTCGCTTTAGTGAAACTGAGCATGCGCACATGCTCAATTTCATTAAAACAGGCATGCCAGACATGAGGGGAAGAGAGAGCAGGGCAGGCAATGTGGCGGTGCCAGAAACCAGCGCTGGACAAATGCTTAAGCCATAGGAGCCAACTTTTCAAAATGATTGGGGGTGCTGAAATTTTTTTTTTTTTACAGGTGGTGCATTCCCCCCTCCCTCTCCCTCTGTACCCCTTCCCCTCCGAGTTCCAGGGTCCCTCCCCTGCCCCCTCTGAGTTCCAGGGTTGTCCCCCCTCCCTTTGAGTTCCAGGCCCCCTCCCTCCGAATTTAAAAAGTCATCTTACCTCATCGGGGTTATGGCGTTAGCAGCGGTGAAAAGCATGCAGGCTTGGCGCTTAGTGTTCTCTCTCTCTCAGCTCTGGTCCCACCCTCGAGGGCACCGAGCCTGCACGCTTTTCACCGCTGCTGCTGCCATAACCCCGACGAGGTAAGATGATGACTTTTAAAATTCAGAGAGAGGGGGCCTGGAACTTGAAGGGAGGGAGGAGGGACAAAGGGAACTTCCAGTGGGTGAAATATTGGGGGTGCTCGAGCACCCACAGCACCCATGGAGTCGGCGCCTATGGCTTCAGCTGACAGAGGTTGGCGACCTCTGCCAGCCAAGGTATATGCAGCAGCGGAGGTGCTTCAGCTGGTGGAGGTTGGGGACCCCTGCCAGCCAAGGTATGTGTAGCAGCGGCAGTGGGTGGGGAACAGCAGGGTGGCAATGGGGGGGGGGGCGGCGGGGAGGCAGACCAAAATGTGCCCCCCCCTCCACTTTGGGCTCTGACCCCCTCCCACCTCGAGATCTGGCTATGCCCCTGATCTTACCCACTGCTTTCCTGCTACTGTAACATATAGCTTAATGTACATCACACTGAGTATATTATAAATGTGTGATTGATAAATGTGCATAAATAAGTAAATAATTCCTGTTGTTCAAACTCTGGCTCCTAGATACTATGATAGTTTGTCAGGGCTTGCTATAACATATTCACTGAACCCAGCAAGCTCTAGTTTCAAAGCATATCAGCCATGACCAGCTTTCACTAGAGCCTCATGAGTTCATTTCCATAAACATCATATCAGACTCAGTAAAACCTAACAGAAAACATATGACAGATTATTAATTATTATTATTCCAGATGATTCTCAGGGGGGAGAGTAGGAGTTCACACCTGCCCACCTGCTTCCTGGAAGCGGGGTGGGTTTCAGACATTCTGTTTCTTCCTGCCTCCTGGGTATCAGGATGTCATTCTATAGATAAGAAAGAAAAAAATATATTATTACAAAAGAGCATCATACAGAGGTTCAGATGCTACAATATGGACATTAGTTACACCACATCTATAATACAATGAGATGAAATGACAGTGTGAGGCACAGAAGGGAAGGTATTAACATTCCTACATTATGAGAAATTCAAAGCATCAGAACTACATAACATAACCTTGTGAGATCACACATCTGAGGAGGTTTTATTATTATTATTATTTATTTGGATTTGCTCACACCTTTTTCAGTAATAGCTCAAGGTGAGTTACATCCATGTACACTGGATATCTCCCTGTCCCTGGAGGGCTCACAATCTAATTTTGTACCTGAGGCAATGGAGGGCTAAGTGACTTGCCCATGATCACAAAGGAGCAGCAGTGGGATTTATTTTGTTTATTTATTGGGATTTATTAACCGCCTTTATGGAGAGATTCACCCAAGGTGATGTACAGTAGGTACAGTTTAACATCCTATATAATAATTTGCACCTCTGTCTGGCTGCCTGGGTTCATAACATCTTTAAGAGGCTGATGTCAGCCAGCCTCCAGGGTTAAAGGAAAGGGGAAGGGAAGTAGGTTTCGGTTTCTGAAGTTGAACAAGCAAAGGGAAGGAGGAGAAGATAACAGGTTTAACAGAGCTGTTCCAATAGAGATACACTCTCTCACACACTCTCTCTCTTTCACTATCACACACACACTCGCACACAGTCTCTCTCTGTCTCACACACTCTCTCTCCTAACGGTTCCCTTAAAATATAATCGCCATTACATGATAACCTTGCTAGCGCCCGTTTCATTTGTTTGAGAAACGGGTCTTTTTTACTAGTAAAACTTATAATTTTGTTAACAGCATAACAATAGTAAAATAACAAAAAATAAACATAAATACAAGGGCCCCTTTTACAAAGAGGCAGTAAGCCCAATGCGGGTCTACCGCTTTTTGAAAGGAAAGTACCACCGGGCTACTGCAGCAGCCCAGCGGTAGTTCCCACCCCCAGCGCACATCATATCTGGCGCTACAAAAATATTTTTATTTGTGTAGCACCGGTGTGTACCGGCGATAATTGGGCAGGGCCACACGCTGCCAGGGGTTACTGCCGGGTTAGCGCGGGAGCCCTTACCACCACCTCAATGGGTGGGATAAGTGCTCCCTCTCGAAATGGCTGCAGAGCAAGTGCTTCACTTGCCACACGGTCATTTCCTGAAAAAAAGAAAGACCTGCCTTTTACCTGCTGCAGTAAAAGGGGGCCTCGGCACGTGTCAAAAAACACACGCTGACGCCAGCGCAGGCCCCCTTTTGCCGCAGCTTCGTAAAATGGACCCTGAATGAGGTAAACTTGAAAACAGTAAATTGAAACCTAATAATAGAACTACTGTGAAACAGTATCAAAAATATACACATTTAACAGCACTGGAATTGAAAAACCAGAGATATAATCCAGTGTTAGCATAATACTAATGATACACCTAATAAGCATGCATTAGAACATTCAACTAACATAGATATGATTCTAAAGATTTTCTACAATATGGCTTACCATATAGCTGAGGGAGCATTTGAACCAGGCACCTCTGGATGTCAAGACTGGTGCTCTAACTACTAGGCTACTCCTCCACACCAAATTGTTAAAGTTAAATGATGTGATATTATCCATTACTAAGCAATTTTATTTCAATAATGTAACAGAAAAAAATTAAAGATAAGACATTTACAACAGGAGACAAAACAACACAGTACATTCCCACCCATTCAGAAAAATGCAATATGACCACTGTCTCCTTTCTTCTCCAACTCAGGAACTGCCCTCTCCCCTCCCAACAACCACAAACCTTATGCAACCTACTAGGGCAGTTTAATCACTGGACTTGCTCATAAGCCTCACAATCTTCCCTTCCCTCAAAGGAGGTCTATGTGTACACTTGCAATTAACTTCTCTACAGACTTCTCACATCCTTTTGAGCCACGCTTCTGAGCTGGGGGGGCCAAGGGATTCTTCCAGACTGCTGCCACACATCTCACTTCCTACAACATGCCAGTGCACACCTAGACAGACCACACAAGCAGATCATGACACAGGGATAGTAATGTTATAGCAGGGAGCCTTGATGGGAAAGGCACATAGATTTATATATATGTTGCAACTAAGCCCAGAAAATTGCCATATAAATTCTAAAGCTAGTAACTTTAAGGGTGCATGTGTTGGCAAGGATCAGAGCTTAGGTGTGTATTTTATAAAGTAGGGTTTCCATTTTTAGATGCTTATAAATTGTAAATTTCAGTGTAGTCCCAACATTCAGAGCCCATTATTCGTTCACTAGTGAGTGCCGAATGTATAATTCACCTATCCTTGTATTTTTTTAAAATTCAGTGGATAATATCAGATCATTTAACTCACTAAACATCCTCATATCATCCATACAAAAAAGGGGCCCAGGTAGGGGAAGGATAGAAGTGGTGATGTTCAACCTGTAAACAGAAAAGTTATTAATTTAATTTAGACCTGCTACTTAGGCTAAGTTCTAAACAGATAGTGCGTGTGCAGTCACCACTTACACCTATACTCAGAAGCACTACTTAAGTATGAAACACTGCTGAATATATGCCTTAGTTTAAGCAGTGGAGCTGGTGCTTAAGTTTAAGCTATGTGAGCCATGGTGGTTGCATATGGACCCCCAGTGTTTATGGGTGTCTTTCAATGTAGGCATTACTGCTGAGTACCTTTTCTGCTTGAATCCAATACATACATTTCTGCAGCTGAGGAAGAGGCACAAAACACAGCAGAGGGTCTGAGGCAGGCAAGGGAAGAGATCAGAGAATAGTAGAAGTGCAGTTCTCCCAGTGTTTATGCAGAAAGCATGGGCCCGATATTCAGCCAGAGGCGATCAGCATTTTAAGAACAGAAGAACAGCCAGCCATACTGGGTCAGACCAATGGTCCATCTATCCCAGTATCCTGCTTCCAACAGTGGCCAATCTGGGTCACAAGTGCCTGGTAGAAACCCAATTAGTAGCAACATTCTATGCTACCAATCCTGTGGCCAACAGTGGCTTACCCCATATCCATCTGAATAATAGACTATAGACGTTTCCTCCAGAACCTTGTCTAAACCTTTTTTAGACCCAGATATGCTAACTGCTGTCACCACATCCTCTGGCAGTGAGTTCCAGATCTTAACTATTTTTGGAGTAAAAAAAATATTTCTTCCTATTGTATTTCCATGTAATTTTATTGAGTGTCCCCTGGTCTTTCTACTTTTTGAAAGAGTGAAAAATCGATTCACTTCTACCCATTCTATACCACCCAGGATTTTACAGACTTCAAACATATCCTTCCTCAGCCACTAAGTACTATAATTCAATTATAGATGTTGATGGGCACTTTTTTGAGTCAGATCAATGATTATATCTTTCTGACACATAATTATATTGCTAGGACTCTTGAAATGTGTTTCAGGTCTGAAGGTCCTAATAATATTTATTTCGATTTGTCACAAAACGCCTAGCCACATGCCTGGGGTTGCCCTGCGCCCACTCAGAGGTTCTATCCCCAGCACAGCTCAGGTCCGCCTGCACCTGTTGCTTGTGCTCTACACTAGAAACCCCCCTCCTACCGACTGGGTCACAACTGCCTCTGGGCGAGTCTCCCACTCTCTAATTATCCCCAGTGAGTTCTAGGTTACTGGGGCCACACTCCCAGTGGTCCCACAGTTCTCTGAAAGCACTAACAGACCCAACACACAAACTACCAGGATTCTTTATCAGTCCAGACAGTAGAGTCAACAAACAAAATTGTTTATTGTCTAAAAAATTGAACAGTGGAACAAACAAAGTGCAATTAGCAAACAATAACAGGTAACTGAAATATGGATCAATTATAACACTAACTAAATATTTGCATACTTTCTAAACAGTACCTAGGAAGATCAGGACATATAATTCACCGATTCAGCAAAGAGATCTGTCTCTCTTTTCTTCCGGGCTAAGACTGAAGTAACAGCCAGTACTATTGGGTAGTTTCAAACTCTAGGCCAATCAGAGCCCAGTCAACAAGTTTTAAAAGTATACTGCTCATAGTACTGTAGATTCACTTCTTCTCTGAGTGAAACTAAAAGAGGGTGTTCATTTTTCTGTATCAGCTTTAACATAAACATGCACCATCTGCTGGCCAAACTAGAGAAATGCACTTCAGAATTAATAAAGTCAATTTTACAGGCTTAAAACACACTCTTCTGTCACACAATTTAAAACCATTATTGAATTATGAGAGCTTACTAATACTGGCATTGTTGAGATTTGTAACCTCAGGTTTTTTTTTTTATTTTTGTGAATCTGACTTTTGGATTTACGCTGCTGTATTGTACCAGCTGTGCTGAAGAAGTCTAATTTAGGGCCTCTTTTACCAAACCGTGCTAACAATTCCCACACGACAGTGCAGATGAAGCCCATTCAAAATGAATGGCCTTTGTCAGTATTGCCACGCCGAGAATTGCTAGTGCAGTTTGGTAAAAGAGGCACTTAGTTTATTTTATACATAAATTATAAAATAAATATTTACTTTATTTGATACACTGCCCTTTGGAGAATGGCACTGTAGTTTATAATCATTAGTACAAAGTGAAAGAGAGCACAGCAGAAATACATGAAGAGGCCAGTTGACAGAGAAAGTAATGGACAGAGTAGAACAGATTACAGTTTAACGGAGAAAAATTGAGAAAGACTGTGACAACATGTTTAGACAAAATACTGTACATCAGACAGGTTAATAGGAAGGAGAACTGGTATAAAGTCAGGTACCAGTGACCACAGAAAATAGCCCAAACTGAGGTATTTCTAGATTTTTTAAAAAACTGTTAAATCATATTTTGAAAACTGCCTTTTCTTTCTTAGTATTTTTCACTATTGATTTTGGATGCATAGCATGTGCTGTATCCCACACCTTTGGGACACTGCCTGATATACTTGATAAAAAAAGAGAGAACAAAGCAATTTTGGACCGTAAAAAGAAAGGGAATCTGGAATTAAACATGAAATAAAACCAGGACACAGACAGCCAAAGAAATAATACTTACACTTTTGTGTCCCATCTATTGGAAAGGAGTGTGTGAAAGACAAAAACTGTTGGTTCATTTTCAGTTCATATGCACTTTTCCCCTGATTTTCAGATATTTTTTGTTTTGTTCCACATATGTTAACACTCGTCAAGGCTTTTTAACATGCACTAATTGACTAAAGACACATCAGTTCATAGGTTAACATGCATTAAATTGATTTAACATGCTCCAGACTTTTTTCGGGTACACTGACAGACCATGTGTATGCAAATGAATGCATGTCTCTATTATTAGGGGTGTCTCTTATTCGAATAGGTCACCTACATCTGCAGTAATAGTTGCAAACATGCTGAGAAACCTATAGCACTAGGTATTAAGGAAAAGTACAGTATCTGATCTGACACAGAGGAATATCTGGTTTGGATAGCGGGGCCCTGCTTTTTGGTTCCCCAGCATGCTTACTCTCTTCCAAGCAGAGTATCGTGTAATTCTGCCATCCTAAGACTGCTGAAGCAGCACACCTCTGAATCAGTCGTCTGGAACAGCAGTGCATGAAGGGCCTTCAATATCATCTACATTCCCAAGGCACCGACAGGCTTCTGGAAATGTTAGCAGTCCGATGCCAAGGTGCCCCATGCAACTGAGAGCAAGTAGGCCAGCAGCCGATGCTACCCCATTACCTTCCATTGCATCAGTGGCAGGAGAAAGTCCCTGAGGAAGTAGCTTGTGCTCCTTGAAACTTTCTTGGTGTCAAAGAAATACATCACCCTGCTTTGCAAGCACAGTCACGCTTGGCTCACAGTTTCGTTCTAACATAAAAGTGTGTCTTAAAGTCAACTAATGCAATTAATAAACATAAACAAAATTATATATAGCTAGATATAGATATACATGCATAATCATGTATATATTTAGACACAGTATACTAACACACACACATACAGATTTTTTTTTGGTGGGGGGAGTGTAAGATGGATTTTATATTTAAATTCACGGAGAGAGTGGTAGATACTTGGAATGCCCTCCCGCGGGAGGTGGTGGAGATGAAAACGGTAGCAGAATTCAAGCATGCGTGGGATAAACATAAAGGAATCCTGTTCAGAAGGAATGGATCCTCAGAAGCTTAGCCAAGATTGGGAGACGGGGCTGGTGTTGGGCAAGACTTCTACAGTCTGTGCCTTGAAAATGGCAGATACAAATCAAGGTAAGGTATACACAAGAAGTAGTACATATGAGTTTATCTTGTTGGGCAGATTAGATGGACCGTGCAGGTCTTTTTCTGCCGTAATCTACTATGTTACTATGTTAACCTCTTTGGGACTACTTTGTCTGCTCCGTTTTAGCTGTTGTGATGTGATTTTATGTCCTACTTAGAAAGATTTGATGGATGGACCAGAAATGCATTTAAAATAAAGAAACTGGTGGAATCTGTAAGCAACTTAATTCAATATCTGCACCCTGATTCTGATAGGAGGTAGAAAATCAGAATTGGACTATAATTTCATGCTGACAGGGCTGCCACCTTGCTCCCAAATCAAACAGGCTGATGCAGTCCTAGTTTAGCTCCATTGCTTGTGTAGTGTGTAGGCCTCGTTTTCCATTCATCTCCCTAAGAAAATTCAAACTATAATCCATGCACACAATGTGGCAAACCTCAGTGGCAGCCCTAATTCCTGCCCATGGTGCCATGGAGCTGACAAAGATGGCGAAAGTCCCACAATGTAACAAAGAGAGGGAACTAAGCCACAAGCAAAGTCCAAGCAAAAAAAACAACAGAAAGGGCCTTTAAAAACAAAAGGGACACAAAACTTATATTGAAAAACCTTTTAATGATCAAATTTGATTGAAGGAAGACCCGACACGGGCCGTGTTTCGGTGCTACCGCACCTGCGTCAGGGGTCATACCAATGACAGGGAAGCTTATACAGACAAATTCAGAACATCTGTTGACTTTCAAAGTTGTCTATAAATGTATTCTCTATATGTCATATAATATTGAGGGCACGCACACCTTGAGAGTGAATGTCAAAATGACAAAGAAGGACCTGGAGTTCACTAATTGCTTCCACTGTGAGTCAGCGAGTTGTAGACAAACCAGCTGTGGTGACACTTGAGTCGCTGTGGGATGTGATTCAAGGCTTCATACTTCTTTACATGAACTATCTGAAAAATGTATTGGTAATATATCAAATATTTCTGAAGCAGTGGTTACTCAAGCTCAGGTTTCTAACCAACAGGCTGCTACGACTGGGACCATTTCTGTTCAATTACAAGAGGTTCAGAATATTGAACTATTGTTAATTTAAGACAGTAATTATCTCTATAATAGATTGGAATATCTGGAAAATCAGGTCCACAAGAATAATCTGCGATTTACTAATTTTCCTGTCTCCACTTATAACTGCTGTAGATACTGTCAAGAAATACCCTATGGAGGTATTGGGAATGCCATCTGACACTTTGCCACCCCCACCCCCCATAACAAAGGCATTCTGTGGTGGACTATTACAACAACAAGGAGCTATGGAGACATTGGAATGTATTACCCAGAGAAGTAGTAGTTTCCTTTGCTTTAGAACCTGACTGTAGCACCATCTTAAGACTATATTTCCGCCATTTGAATAAGCTGTTTTGGGGTTCCAAAGTGAGAATTTATCCTGATTTGTCTAAGACAACTCAGAAGAGACACAGGGAATTCCTGGCCTTGAGAACTAGGGTGTTGGCTCTTGGCACTTTTTTGTTATGATTTCCTTGTAGCTGTTTAATATTGTATTAATCTAAGGGGAATGTTTACTAAGGTGCATTAGCATTTTTAATGCATCTATAAATTTAAGGCGCATTAAACGCTAACATGCCTATACATTTCTGTGGGTGCATTAGCATTTAATGCGCGTATACCATTTATGTCCATTAAAAACGCTAATGCGCCCATAGCGCCGCTTAGTAAACCTAGCCCTACATCATTTTTTTTCTTTGAGCCTAAACAGTTGGTTGAGTTTTTAGAGGCAAGAGAAGAATTGATGATTGTCATCACGCCTATAGATAATGATGTTTAATCAATATGTTTGCCAGTTAAATGATATCTTTTTTCCTTTTCTTTAAGTATTTCTTAACTCTCTTAGATCTTTATTTCCTATATTGTAGATGAATTGTAATAATTTTTCTATTCCTCTGTTATAATTTTTGGATTATCTATATTTCTTAGTTTCCAGTTGTCCCTTTGTGTGATATGTTAAATTGAATGTTTGAAAAAAAAGAAAAGAAATACAAAGTAAAAAAATAAAGTCTAGATAAGATGCCCTACAATTATAGCTGTTATTTAATGTCTTCATGTAAAAGTGGGGGAGAAAGTACAGAACACCCAGAAGTTTTGGAAACAATACACCCTAGTCTCATCTGCCCGCAACCTCAGAGTCACCTTTGACTCCTCTCTCTCCTTCTCTGCGCATATCCAGCAGATAGCCAAGACCTGTCGCTTCTTCCTCTTTAACATCAGCAAAATTCGCCCTTTCCTCTCTGAACACACCACCTGAACTCTCGTCCACGCTCTCATTACCTCTCGCCTGGACTACTGCAACTTACTCCTCACCGGCCTCCCACTTAGCCATCTATCCCCCCTTCAATCTGTTCAGAACTCTGCTGCACGTCTTATATTCCGCCAGAACCGATATACTCATATCACCCCTCTCCTCAGGTCACTTCACTGGCTTCCGATCAGAAACCGCATTCAATTCAAGCTTCTCCTTCTTACCTACAAATGCACTCAGTCTGCTGCCCCTCACTATCTTTCTACCCTCATCTCCCCTTACGTTCCCGCCCGTAACCTCCGTTCACAGGATAAATCCCTCCTCTCAGTACCCTTCTCCACCACCGCCAACTCCAGGCTCCGCTCATTCTGCCTCGCCTCACCCTATGCTTGGAACAACCTTCCTGAGCCCTTACGCCAAGCCCCCTCCCTGCCCGTCTTCAAGTCTTTGCTTAAAGCCCACCTCTTCAATGCTGCGTTCGGCACCTAACCCTTACCGTTCAGTGAATCCAGACTGCCCCAATTTGACTGCCCCTATCGGACCAACCATTCACTTGTCTATTAGATTGTAAGCTCTTTGAGCAGGGACTGTCTCTCTTTGTTAAATTGAACAGCGCTGCGTAACCCTAGTAGCGCTCTAGAAATGTTAAGTAGTAGTAGTAGTAGTAGTGATGGCCAGTGCCTGTCCTTGGATCTTTACTGAAAATTGGACAAAGCACCATATTCTTGTCAAGAGAAATCAAAGTGATCCTTGGGGGCATGTCACTGCGTGTCAGCTAGTATTTCAGTATGCTCCCATTTGTCTACCAAAACACTGATAAATCCAGCTTCACCACTTCAAATCATTACACTTAAAACAATCTCAACATGCATTAAATGTGTAAAGCAAGCAGTGAAGACATGTGTGTCTTTATATATGTCTATCTGTCTGTCTATCTATCTATCTACGTGTGTGTGATGATGATGATTCTTTAAATGTTTTATTTAGCCTCCAGTGGTTAGGATTTCTCTTTTTCTTCCCACCCTGTTCCCATCAGGAATTTATTGCTAAAATCTTCCTCCTTATATCATGGAGCATTCATAGTCTCCTCTTTATTCCTCATCTGGCTCTCATCAGATGTGCCACAAGGGTCATCATGTCATCCCAGCTCAACTGAACAATCCAGTCCTGGTTTATGCCACATTATATGCAAAGTCTGAGCAAACCAAAAGTGAAATTGGATTAGCGTTGAATTTCCCATTGATATCCTTATGAAAGTCAGAACTCACAATTTGTGCATACATTAGCACAAAGCTAGGACTGGATCAGCCTGCTTTAGTTAACCTGTGTTGAAGTTTAAGATCATACAGTACCATTAAGCACAGCCTCTCTCCTTACACCTTCTCTTCCAGGCAGATCTCCTTACTGCTTGCCACCCAACTCTCTCTCTCTCCAATGTAAGAGCCAACTGCTAAAGTGAGGTTTCCGTGAAAAACGTTACAGAGGGCGGTGCCCTCAGAGACACTTCCATGCTATTATTTTGCTGAACACTAAGAGATAGTGAAGAAAAAGGTCTTGGTTTGACTCTTCCTTCCTATGGAGTCTTCTGAATATTGTCTCAACAATGCCCCCAACTCCAACTAATCTTAGAAGGAAAAGTTGTCACGAGGGACCATCCCCAGGTTTTCATTGATGCTAGTCTGTGTTCTGTCTCTGCCTCTGGTGAACTGTCATATCACTATTAGCAAACTGTTCTAATCACTTCACAGTGTGCAATCAACAGGATGAGAGGAATGACAATTTACTGGGTCTTGGGGTTCAGATACTTAGGACTACAATGGGAATTTCATGGCATCAGACTTAGGATGATGAACATTTCCTCCCTGCATTAGAAAAAACACACGAACAGGCATAAAAAAGGAGACTAAATATTAAGGCTTTTCAGTCAAAACTACAAAACAAAAATCTGAATATAAAGTGAAAATCATGTGTGGCTATTCCAGCGTTTTTTCTAATTTGACCTCACTGAAAATGAATTCATAATATTCAGTCAGATAGAGACCAGACCCATGCTCCACCCTCAGGCCATCTCATGGCTAACAAGAGCGCCCATTTACATCACTGCCAAAATGCCTTCAGCTCTGATTGAAAACTGTTATCAAGAGCTATAGTATTAACAATAGTTCTTTCTGAAGGGAAAAATATCTTTAAAGCAAAGGTGCAGAGTAGAAATACAAAAAATGCATGTGTCACAATGGATCCACCACTGGCAGCCAAAACCAAATGGAGGAGAGGGGCATGGCAGTTTCACGAGAACCTATCAGTACAGTGGATTCTGTGATATACAAGAGATGGCACTGTATGCTAAGCCACTGCAGGAGTCACTCTTGTTTTACCTTTTCCTTCCTTCAGTCATCACATTTTAATCTTTTTCCAGCAGCTAACAAAAACTCTCAGAATTTTCTTTTTGGCCCTGAATGCAAAATTTTACATTCAACATCAGGCAGCAGAAGAGGAGGCTGTGGCCTGACATGTAGCTGCTCTCCCTTTCTTCTGCTGTGATCAGTGGCAGGGCCTGGGACTTGGGGGGTGGGGGTGGGGATATGCATGTCTGCACCTACTATGCAAGAGATGCTGTAGTGGGAGAGGTGAGGTAGGTGGAGAGCAACTTGCTGATGCATTCTTTCTGCAGCTTGTGCCCAGCTGCCCATAGGTGTTGCTTGCAAAACCTAGGCACCAGATCTGACATTTTTGGCTCCATGGTGACTTGTTACCTCGGGTTTGTCGAACCCTGTATAATAGTATTGGCTCCATGGTGACTTGTTACCTCGGGTTTGTCGAACCCTGTATAATAGTATGATTTGTGGCCATTGATGCCACAAGACTTTTGTGGGGCTAACTTCCAGAGATATAGTCATGTTAGTCGGAGGTAACAAAATGGCACAGACACATGACACTTTACAGACTTACAGATTTATGGAGGCATAGGCTTTCGAGGACAAGTGTTCACTTCAGCAGATGATGCATCCTGTCTGGGGGTGAACAATGCACCTGAAGTGGAGGCATGTCTCAAAAAGCTTGTGCTTCCATAAATCTGTTAGTCTGTAGAGCACCACCAGCCACTGTGTCATTTTTGCAGAGCGTTGTATAGTATTGCAGTATCATAAAGGTAGACAGTGGTGTTTATATTAGCCAAAGCAGTAAGGATGAGTATTTCCTTTAGAGATCAGAGCATTCCTCAAGTTGTGAAATGTTGCTATGATGTGGGTTTACACGCATGCACAAAGAATGTGATGTGCATGTGAGAATAGGAAAAAGATTAAAGTTGCATATATGGAAAACAAGAATGTATTTGGCTTTAGAACAGTTTGAGGCACAATTTAGTATATCCGGTCTGAGGACTCTGGGGGGGGGGGGGGGGGAAATAAAAATACTTAGGTATTAGGGGTGATTGGGTGTTTGTGTGGGTATCTTATTCAATGAGAATTTGATCTACTCACATTCTTTTCAAACTCAGGGAACAAACAAACCAATAACTGTGATGTTATGTACATATTTACACAAAAACATATAGAGGGGCATTTAAAAAAAAACAAAACACCTAAGCCCCAAAAAAATACATCCTGCTTAAAATTTCCAAAACAACTCCTCATCCATCTCACAGCCATAATCAAACGGAAAAAAATGTATAGATTTCCTGTTGTATTATGGCTGTGAGATGGACGTTTTTGCACTGAAAACATCCATAACGAATAGCCATTTTTCCAAAGTGAAATGTCCAACTTTTGAACAAAAATCCAGTGACATGAACATTTATCTGGAATCATTTTCAAAAATATGGTTAACACAGATGTCTCCGTAGAACCGAGGACTTGTAAATCAAAGGACACAGGTTCAAACCCCACTATAACTGTGCTTTGGAAATGTGATCCCTCTAGGACCTGCCTACTGTACTTGAATGTACACCACTTTAATAGCTTTCAGGCTTGCAAGGTGTCTTATATATTTAGGGTATAGTAGGTATTTTTCTGTTTCTGGAAGTCTCAGAGATGCCCTTTTACAAAGGCGCATAGGTGCCTAAGTGCATCCAACGAGCGTCAAATTGGCAATACTGCCCAGCTACTGCGTGCCGTGGGTGGTAATTCCATTTTTGGTGTGTGCCCAAAACACACGGTAGAAAATATTTTCTGTTTTCTACCGCAGGGCCCTTACCCGGCAGTAATCAGCAGTTGGCACGCGCTGCATGCTTACCGCCCGGTTAGCGCATGAGACCTTACCGAAAATTCCCTTTTTTGTAGGCACGCTCAGGAAATAGACCAGTGCGCATCCAAAACACGTGCCTACACCAGCGCAGGCCATGTTTGGGCATGCCTTAGTAATAGGGCCCCAGAATTATTTAAAAAAAAAATGAACTGCAACTTGAGTCCCTTGATTCACAGACCATTGCACTAACCAGTAGGCTACTGCTCTGACCCACTTAACTGCTTTGTTCAGAATGACCATAATATCTGCAGCTGGCACACAGCCTGGTTTTCTTTTTCAGTTTCACCCTCATCTTCTGCCTCTTGTTACCAGAGCTGCCTTTCACTTCAAAGGTGCCTAGCTGCTGTGCATTTATATTATGGACGTACTTAAGTGTTTCTATCATATTTCCCCCTCCCGCCTTTCTTCCCAAGTACACATATTGAGATTGTGCAGTCTATCCTTGTATACTTTATACGAAATCACTGATAATTTTAGTAGCTGGGCACCTTTCACAACTGCAGACCAAATGCTATGTAAAAAATATGCATTCAGTGTGACTAAAATTATTGGGAAAATTAAATTAAGGGTAAAGTCATAGAAAATGAAAATGCATTTTAGAATACAAACTAAGGGCCCCTTTTACCAAGCAGGAAATGGCAGTACGGCAAGTAAAGCACTTGCCATGCGGCCATTCCGGGGGGGAGGGTCCTTACTGCCACCCATTGAGATGGCGGTAAGGGCTCCCGCGTTAACCCGGAGGTAACTGGGCAGCACGCGGCACTGACCGATTACCACTGGGTACACTCCGACGCTACAAAAATAAAAAACTTTTTGTAGTGCCAGAAATGACGGCATGCTAGGGATGGGAAATACTGCTGGATTGCTGCAGTAGCCTGGCGATATTTCCTGTATAGCGAGCAGTAAGCTCGCGTTGGGCTTACTGCCGCTTAGTAAAAGGAGCCCTAATAGATAATATGCCACATGTAATAGTATAGAACCAAAAAATACATGGTTTGTTGAAGAAAAAGACCTGGAAAAGATCATAAAATATGGGGGATCTACAAACTGAAATTGGAAGAATTTGGAAAAAAAAATCAGTGGTGGTACCAATAATTGGGCTTTAGAAACCCTACCACAGACTTACAAAGAACTTAGGGGTCCTTTTACCAAGCTGCAGGAAAAAAGGCCCTGCGCTGGCAGCGGGGGCTGTTATACCACAGCGGGTAAAAAGACCCAAGGTACACATGGCCATGCAGTAAGAAAAATCTTACCACATGTTCATGTGACAGAGAGCCCTTACTGCCACCCATTGAAGTGGTGATAAGGGCTCCAGCACTAACCCAGCAATGCCCTATTACCACCGGGTTATTGCTGTGCAAGCCATTTCTGGGGGGGGGGTTATTTTTTCCCCTGGAAACGGCGCATGCTTGGGTCAGGACTACCACCGGCGAGTGTGTTGGGCTGGCAGTAGTCCCAAAAGAGCGAGCGGTAAGCCCACGTTCAGCTTACTGCCGCTCTGTAGAAGGGCCCCTTAGCATTGTTTAACCTGGAAGGACTACCAAACCTAGCTATAAAATCAGCCTTCTTTGGAACTGTATTCTATATTGATACCTCTACAATTCATAGGTCCTTGGGTAGGACTTGAATTTGTGAAGAACGAAGACAGCGATGGCTTTTCAAGCCATTGATTTTATTTATATAAATATATCTATCTATATATCGAGAGACATATAGATAGATATATAACCCAGCCAAAACTAGGGCCCTGTTTACCAAGCAGCGTTATAGGCGCGTTAATGTTTTTAACGTGCATTAACTATGTACGTGTGTTAACCATGTATGTGCCTACAATATCCATATAGCCACCTACATGGTTAGTGCACGCTAAGTGGAAGGGTTTTTGCAACCATAGTTCACTGTAGCTTAATGGTTGGCGCAGTGAGTTGAAAACCAAAGAAATCTGGTTCAAATACCACTGCCACTCCTTGTGAGCTTAGGCAAGTCATTTAACTCTTTGTTGCCTCAGATATAGTCCCCTAGGGATAAGAAAATACCTATTGTATCTGAATGTAACTGACCTTGAACCACTGAAAAAAAGAAGAACTAAATCTAAAACCCTGCACTCCCCTCCCCCTACATTTTTTTAGCATTGTTAGCTGCCATCAATTTTGCCTCTAATTTTTGATGGACTACGCGCACAAATTTCCCCGCAACTTTTTATGAGCTGAGTTCATTTGTGTGCGCTACAAGCCAAGTGTACTTTGACAAGTATAATGCCCATAATATTGTATTGTAACATTTATACCCCGCGCTTTCCCACTTATTAGCAGGCTCAATGCGGCTTACATAATATATAACAGGTTTAGAAGAAAATACAAAAAGGATAAAACAGCTAAATATAGTAATATGGGTCTATATTTAAAGTACAGGATCAAATATGTTTAAGATATTGTGGTGCTTTCACCAACAGCTAAATAATGAAAAACTGGTGGTGTTTCATGAATATCATTTCGGCCAGTGTTGCATATAATTCCAAAAATTTCAAAGTCATAATTTTTACTTTGCCAGAATTCTGGTATGTGCATGGGCTTTCCAATATGCTCATTTATATCCTGAACAGAAATTAAACATAAACGTTGCCATACTGGGACAGACCAAAAGTCCATCAAGCCCAATAATATCCTGTTTCGAATTGTGGCCAATCCAGGTCACAGGTACCTGGCAAGGCCCTACAACAGTAAAACAGATTTTATGTTGCTTATCCTAGAAATAAGCAGTGGATTGTCCCAAGTCCATCTAGATTTTGGTACTATCTACCCTGTTGCAGATTTTGGTACTATCTACAAAAAGACAAACTTTTTCTAACAGCCTTCCTGCAATTTCAATTTAAAAATATGAAAAGAACTGGAGCAGAGAATGATCCTTGAGGTACAACACTAGTAACGGCCCCATCTTTGGCAGGAAGTCCACCTACCACTACTTTGTGTTGTGTCCCACTCAAACAGTTTCTAACCCAGTCAGTCACTTTAGGACCCATACCAAGGGAATCCAGTTTACATATAGATTGCCTATGCGGATTAGTGTCAAAAGCCTTACTGAATTTTAAGCACACCGCATCCAGTGCTCTACCTCAATCCAATTTTCTGGTCGTTCAGAATAGAAATTGATCTGATTCATCTGACAAGACTTATCTGTGGTGAAACCATGTTGCCTCAGATCCAGCAATTCTCTGGATTCCACAAACTACTACAAATCATTTCTATAGCGCTAACAGTCGTATGCAGCTTGCCCTATTATCTGTTTTTGCAATGTTTTCATTAATTTATTTGCCAGAGATGTCACACAAACTGGCCCGTAGTTCCCAACCTCTTCCTTAATTCCACTCTTATGGGGATGGACCATACTCACCCATCTTAGTAACATAATGGCAGATAATGGCCAAATGGCTCTTCGTCAGTACCAACTAACTCCTCCCTTTTCCTAAGGGATCCCACGTGCCTGTCCCACGCTTTCTTAAATTCCACAACCTCCACCGGGAGACCATTCCATGCATCCACCACCCTTTCCATGAAAGAGTATTTTCTTAGATTCCTCCTAAGCCTATTTCCTCTTAACTTCGTCCTATGTCCTCTCATTCCAGAGTTTCCTTCATTTGAAAAAGGTTCACCTCCTGTACATTAACGCCACTGAGGTATTTAAATGTCTCTATTATATCTCCTCTCTCCATATACATGTTGAGATTCATGAGCCCATGTTTTATGACAGAGACCGCTTACCAATTTGGTAGCCACCCTCTGGACCGACTCTATCCTGTTTATATCTTTCCATGTGAGCGGTCTCCAGAATTGCATGCGGTACTCTAAATGGGACCTCACAAGAGACATATTATACAAGGGCATTATCACCTCTTTTTTTTCCCTGCTGGTCATCCTTCGCCTTATGCACCCAAGCATCCTTCTGGCTTTGACTGTTGCTTTTTCTATCTGTTTAGCCACCTAAAGGTCATCAGACACAATCACCCCCAAGTCCAGTTCTTCTTTTGTACACAGAAGCACGTCATCCCCTATATTGTATTGTGCCCTTGGATTCTTGTAACCCAAGTGCATGACCCTGCATTTCTTAGCATTAAATCTTAGTTGCCAATTATCGGACCATTCCTCCAGTCCTCTGGGATCACTTATGACTCTAAAGAAGTACTGAAAAGATCAGACAGCAGAGCCATCAGATAAATTTCTTCAATACCTTTGGATGTAGATGATTCAAAGTCTATATCTCTTTCATTTCGATATGCGTCTGTTTTCTGTGGTCTTACTTCCAGCCTTAATACTAAACAGAAATATTTGTTAAGCAATTTTGCTTTTTCCTCCTCATCCTCTACACATCCCTTCACTCTGACAATGCCACTTTTGTACTTCCTTCTGTCACTAATGTTTATGGAAAGGGAAATGGGACTTGATATACCACCTTTCTGTGGTATTTTGCAACTATATTCAAAGCGGTTTACATATATACAGGTACTTATTTTATACCTGGGGCAATGGAGGGTTAAGTGACTTGCCCACAGTCACAAGGAGCTGCAATGGGAATTGAACCCAGTTCCCCAGGATCAAAGTCTGCTGCACTAACCACTAGGTCTTTTATTTATTTATTTAGATTTTGCTCACACCTTTTTCAGTAGTAGCTCAAGGTGAGTTACATTCAGGTACTCTGGATAACTCTCTGTCCCAGGAGGGCTTACAATCTAAGTTTGTACCTGAGGCAAGAGCAGCAGTGGGATTTGAAACGGCCACCTCTGGATTGCAAGACTGGTGCTCTAACCACTAGGCCACTCCTCCACTCCACTGTTTATTTTCTCTTTCATTTGCATCTTCACTTTCATGACTGCTTACCCAGCCTCTCCTACCTTTTCAAAATATTGTTGCCCATTTTCCTCCTTCTCTGATCTCTTGTGCTCTATGTATACTAATCTTATTTTTCCTTACCTTTTCAGCTACTTCTTTGAAAAAAACTTAGCAGCCTCTTTTTTGTCTTACCTTTATTTACTTTTCTAACAAATGGCCCTGTTTACTAAGCTGTGCTATAGGCACGCTAGCATTTTTAGCATGTGCTAACGCTAGAGACACCCATAGGAATATATGGGTGTCTCTAGCATTTAATACGTGCTAAGGTAAAATTATGTATAATCATACCTGATAATTTTCTTTCCATTAATCATAGCTGATCAATCCATAGACTGGTGGGTTGTGTCCATCTACCAGCAGGTGGAGATAGAGAGCAAACTTTTGCCTCCCTATATGTGGTCATGTGCTGCCGGAAACTCCTCAGTATGTCGATATCAAAGCTCCATCCGCAGGACTCAGCACTTAGAGAATTACACCCACGAAGGGACACTCTGCCCAGCTCACCACCGCCGAAACGGGGGAGGGGAATTAACCCAGCTCATCCCCACACAAGTGGGGGAGGGGAATCCGTCCAGCTCATCCCCGCGGAGCGGGGGAGGGACACCACACCCGCCGATGCGGGGGGATCTGGCTTATCCTGCAACCGCAACCGCGGGAGGAGCTGACTGACCCTAACACCGCCGAAGCGGGAGGGGTACAAAGCTGCCCTACAGCCGCACGAAGCGGGAGGGAGTGCCGGCAGAATTTTAAGTCTCAATCCAGCCCCGTAAAATGGAGGGGAGAGGAATGCAGCAGCTCACTGTAACACAAACTCGTCTTAACTCTTGAAGAATCCAAGTGAAAAAACTTGAACACGAAGTCTTTCTGAAGTAACTGAAGACTAAACTTGAACCTGAAATGCAACCAGAATAAAAAACACTACAGATATCTGGGAGGGGCTATGGATTGATCAGCTATGATTAATGGAAAGAAAATTATCAGGTATGATTATACATAATTTTACCTTCCATATCATCAAGCTGATCAATCCATAGACTGGTGGGATGTACCGAAGCAGTACTCACCCAGGGCGGGACATTGAAATCCCTGACCTCAACACTGAAGCTCCAAACCGGGCCTCCGCCCGTGCAGCCACAGTCAAACGGTAATGCTTGGAGAATGTATGAGCCGAAGCCCAAGTTGCCGCCTTGCATATCTCTTCCAAGGAGACGGATCCGGCCTCTGCCATCGAGGCCGCCTGAGCTCTCGTGGAGTGAGCCTTCAGCTGGATAGGCGGCACCTTCCCCGCGGCCACATAAGCCGCTGCAATGGCTTCCTTGACCCATCTTGCCACTGTAGGCTTAGCGGCCTGCAGACCCTTACGAGGACCTGCAAACAGGACAAACAGATGATCCGATTTCCGGAAATCATTGGTCACTTCCAAGTATCTGATGATGACTCGTCTCACATCCAGATATTTAAGAGCAGAGTACTCCTCTGGGTAGTCCTCCCTACGAAAGGAAGGGAGACAGAGCTGCTGATTCACATGGAAGCGAGAAACAATCTTGGGCAGGAAGGAAGGCACTGTGCGAATAGTCACTCCTGCCTCAGTGAACTGCAGAAAAGGCTCTTGACATGAGAGCGCCTGGAGCTCGGAAACTCTTCTGGCTGAAGTGATAGCCACCAAAAAGACTGCTTTCAACGTCAGGTCTTTCAGAGATGCCCTTGACAAGGGTTCAAAAGGCGGCTTCTGCAATGCTCTTAGTACCAGGTTGAGATTCCATGCAGGCACCACTGAGTGCAGAGGAGGGCGCAGGTGATTAACTCCCTTGAGAAAGCGCACCACATCTGGCTGCGAAGCCAGGGAAGCACCCTTCAGGCGGCCCCTGAAGCAAGCCAGAGCCGCTACCTGGACTTTAAGGGAACTGAGCGACAGGCCTTTCTCCAGACCTTCTTGCAGGAACGCCAACACCAAAGAGATTGGAGCAGTGAAGGGAGAAAGTGAGCCTGCTTCACACCACGCTGCAAAGATACGCCAAACCCTGGCGTAAGCAGTAGAAGTAGAGCGCTTCCTCGCTCTCAGCATAGTGGCGATGACCTTGTCTGAGAAGCCCTTCTTCCTCAGACGCTGCCGCTCAATAGCCAGGCCGTAAGACCAAAGGGGGAGGGATCCTCCATCACCACGGGACCCTGATGTAACAGGCCCTGCTCCACTGGCAGCCGCAGAGGATCGTCGACTGAGAGCCTGATCAAGTCCGCATACCAGGGATGCCTGGGCCAATCCGGACCCACCAGGATTACCCTGCCGGGATGCTTTGCCACCCGGTCTAGCACCCTGCCCAACATGGGCCAGGGCGGGAACACATAGAGAAGCTCTTGTGTCGGCCACTGTTGGAGAAGAGCATCTACTCCCAGGGATCGAGGGTCCCGTCCTCTGCTGAAAAAGCGCGGCACTTGGCAATTGGCCGATGACGCCATCAGATCTAGGCTCGGCTGGCCCCAGCGCTTCGTGATGTCCAAGAACGCCTGAGCAGATAGCTGCCACTCTCCGGGCTCCAAGGTATGGCGACTGAGAAAGTCCGCCTTGACATTCATGACTCCGGCAATGTGGGCCGCTGAAAGCTGCTCCAGGTTCGCTTCCGCCCACTGGCAAAGATTCATAGCCTCCTTGGCTAGAGGGGCGCTCTTGGTACCTCCCTGGCGGTTGACATAGGCCACAGCCGTGGCATTGTCCGACAGGACCCGTACAGGCTTCAACACCAGTACCGGGATGAACTCCAAAAGCGCCAACCGAATGGCTCTGAGTTCCAGGAGGTTGATAGACCACTTTGCCTCTGCAGGAGACCAGAGCCCCTGCGCTGTCCTTCCCAAGCAGTGGGCTCCCCAGCCCGACAACGAGGCGTCCGTCGTGACGACAATCCACTCTGGGGTCACCAGAGGCATTCCCGCAGACAACTTGTCTGTCTGCATCCACCAGCTCAGCGCCTTGCGCGCTGCTGGGTCCAAGGGAAGGCGCACAGCATAATCCTCCGACATCGGAGTCCAGCGCTGCAGCAAAGAGTGTTGAAGTGGTCTCATATGAGCCCTGGCCCAGGGCACAACTTCCATCGTGGCCGTCATAGAGCCCAACAGCTGCACATAGTCCCAAGCCCGAAGGGGAGAGGCTACTAGGAACTGGTCCACCTGAGCCTGAAGTTTGACAATCCGATTGTCTGGCAGGAACACTCTGCCCACTTGGGTGTCGAATCGAACTCCCAGGTACTCCAGGGACTGAGTCGGGCGCAGCTGGCTCTTCTCCCAGTTGATGATCCATCCCAGGGAGCTCAAAAGAGCAACTACCCGGTCCACAGCTTTGCCGCACTCTGCATAAGAGGGGGCTCGGATCAACCAGTCGTCCAGATAAGGATGGACTTGTACCCCTTCCTTTCGTAGGAAGGCCGCGATGACCACCATTACTTTGGAAAAGGTCCGCGGAGCAGTAGCCAACCCGAAAGGGAGGGCTCTGAACTGGAAGTGTCGTCCCAGGACTGCAAAACGCAGAAAGCGTTGATGAGGAGGCCAGATGGGAATATGCAGGTACGCTTCCTTGATGTCCAAGGATGCCAGGAACTCTCCTGCCTTCACTGCCGCTATAACAGAGCGGAGAGTCTCCATGCGAAAGTGCCGCACTTTCAAGGCCCGATTGACCCCTTTGAGGTCGAGGATAGGCCGGACAGAACCTCCTTTCTTTGGTATCACAAAGTAAATGGAGTAACGTCCCTTGCCAAGCTGACTTTCTGGCACCGGAACGACCGCGCCCAGGCGGATCAGATTGTCCAAGGTCTGCTGCACTGCCACAGCTTTGACCGGAGACTTGCAGGGAGGGAGTACAAACCCGTCTTTTAAGGGTCGGCAGAACTCTAGTTTGTAGCCGTCTCTGATGACTTCCAGCACCCAAGCGTCTGAAGTTATTGTGGTCCACTCGCCCAGAAACGAGGACAGCCGTCCTCCAATCTGCACTGGGGCGTGGACCAAGACCCCGTCATTGGGTACGAGACCCTAGGGGAGGACCGGAGGGAGCACCTCCGGGACGGCGGTCTCTGCGAAAAGAATGCTGCTTGGGGGAGAAATTCCTCTTAAAGGAAGAGGGGGCAGAGGAACCCGACTTGCCCGGGCGGTACCGACGGGCTTCCTGCAACCGTCCTCTGGAGGTACCGGGACGAGTACTAGCCCGAGCCCTGACCTCTGGTAATTTCTTGCCCTTAGACGTGCCGAGATCGGTCACGATTTTGTCCAGCTCGACCCCAAAGAGCAGCTTGCCTTTAAAAGGCAACCTAGCCAGGCGTGATTTAGAGGCGTGGTCAGCAGACCAATGTCTCAGCCAAAGCCACCGCCGCGCAGAGATTGTCTGAGCCATGCCTTTCGCTGAGGCCCTCAAGACATCATACAGCAAGTCTGCCAAATAGGCTAAGCCCGATTCCAGGGCCGGCCAATCAGCCCTCAAGGAATGATCCGAGGGGGAAGCCCGCTGCACCATAGTCAGGCACGCCCTGGCCACATAGGAGCCGCAAACTGAGGCCTGCAAACATAAAGCAGCCGCCTCAAAGGACGACCTTAAGGCCGCCTCCAATCTTCTGTCTTGGGCGTCCTTTAGGGCCGTGCCACCTTCCACCGGCAACGCCGTTTTCTTAGTCACCGCAGTGATTAAAGAATCCACGGTAGGCCACAGATAGGCCTCACGTTCACTCACAGCCAAAGGATAGAGGCGGGACATAGCCCTAGCCACTTTAAGGCTCGCTTCTGGGACATCCCATTGAGCCGAAATTAAGGTGTGCATGGCATCATGCACGTGGAAGGTTCTAGGCGGGCGCTTCGTCCCCAGCATAATGGCAGAGCCAACAGGGGCTGAGGGAGAGACGTCCTCCGGAGAGGAAATCCTCAAAGTGTCCATGGCCTGTAACAACAGGTTGGGCAAATCCTCTGGGCTAAAAAGCCGCGCTGCAGAGGGGTCATCCGCTCCATCCGAGCGGGGATCCGTCTCCTCCAAGGAATCCGCAAAGGACCGTTGGGAGACCTCAGACACGCTGCCCTCATCTACATCGGAGGAGACAAATTCCTCCAAGGCCTGGGAATCAACCCGAGGGCGTTTACCTCTGGGAACCTCAACCTCTTTACCAGACGAGGGAGCAGGGGCAGCGTTGTGCATGAGGAAGGCCTGATGCAGCAGCAAAACAAACTCGGGGGAGAAACCCCCCAGACTGTGCACTTCCGCAGCCTGGGCAACAGCCCTAGACGCACTCTCAACCGGCGCTCGCAATAGCGGGGGAGAGACATGCTGCGCATCCAAAATGGCGTCCGGCGCGAAACTCCGCGAAGGAGCCGCGCGGGAAGAATGGCTCTTAACTTTAGCCGCTTCTGTGCCGTCGCCCAAATTAAGGGCGTTCATGGCATTAATGTCTCCAACCTCAAGGGCGGCCCAAGAAGAAGCCGTCCGAGCCGCGTGGCCGGCCAAGATGGCGGAGGCGAGGAGCGGGGGATGGGCGTTTATGGCGGGAAAAACCGCCACGCCGGAGGAAGGACCGGGACATTCATCGGTCACGAAACTGTCACCCAACAAGGGCGAATCAGGCTTTAAGACCCCCGCATCCCCTCTAGAAGCGCTCAAGCGACCCGGGGAGCGACCCTTTGCGCCCTCGCCCTCCGACGCCATATGCCACAAGGAGAAGAATCGGGGAACCCCCTGCCCGCTATAAAAAGGTAAAAATTACCTGCTGTCCGCTCCGAGTTGTAACGACCTGGTGTCCCAGTGAGTAGCTGCAATAGACGCTTAAATAAACGTCGAAATAAACGCCTTTAAGGACGTTCAAAAATTTTTTTTTTTTTTTTTTAACGGAGCCAGCGGGAGGGGGGAGAAAAGGAGGGACCTGGCACCACCAGGTTTGCACTTGCTCAAAAGAGCCCTCAACCCCAGGCACTCAACAAAACCTAAAAATTAGGCTTGGAGGCCTAGCCAGAGCTGCTGCTGTGTGTGACCACCACCTGCTGAGATAGAGAACATACTGAGGAGTTTCCGGCAGCACATGACCACATATAGGGAGGCAAAAGTTTGCTCTCTATCTCCACCTGCTGGTAGATGGACACAACCCACCAGTCTATGGATTGATCAGCTTGATGATATGGAATTTTAGGTTGCACTAAAAACGATACTGCACCTTAGTAAACAGGACACAAAGAGATTCAAGGCCTTACAATATCTCCTTTCAGTTTTGTACATTATTTTTCTACTTCACCTCGATATTCCCATCCATCTAGTGACCCCTTGAGGTACATTCCCATTTTGACAAAGTTTTCCTCTAGTGTAGAACTCTTGCTTTTGAATGAAGTATGAAAGTCTGTGCCCTAATACTGAACAAACTCATCTGCTGATCACTAACATCCTAGATGACCACCCATTACACCAGAAACACACTTCCCATTTATAAGCACCAGACCTATCATGCCTTCATGTTGTTACCAACTACCAGAAGAATTCTTCCTGCAGAAAATCTATAATCTCCTTACTTCTAGACTTCACTGTAACCAGGATGTCCCAATCAACATCTCCCCAAAAATCACCAGTTTTTCTACTTTTATAACAATTTCAGTTAAACAAAATGAATTGAAATAACCAGAAAACAAAGCAAAAAAACAAAAAATAAAACCTGAAATAAAAAAACAAAATCTAATGAAAAACTGTTCTGGGGGCACAACCTTAAAAAATAGCAAAAGGGACTGTTAGTTACAGTGGTACCCTTGGAGCTAAAATAAAAGAGGATTTGACTCTCCTAATAGCTTAACAGTAACCCTTGTAAGAAGTAGAACTATTTTGGATGGATTCTTGCATCTCTTGAATGGAGTGCAGTGGCTCATTTTGGGCCACTTCAAGCATATATGGCACCCTTGGGGAAGCTTCAGCCTTGTATCCTCTCCCAAATTAACTTTCAGGCCCATAAGTCCCCTTGACCCCTTGATGGAGATTTTGACAATTAAACCCATCCCTTATGTTGACCCTGTACCCCACTACCATCCCTCCAAGAACAATCCTGTAAAAATACATAGATTGGACAACACAGCACAAAATATAATACAAATATGTTTCAGAAATTGTTACCTGTACCATCTGACAAACCACAAATAAAAGGAAAATTAGCAAAGGGCACATGGGCTTAAACAACGTGTTATTTCCTTCTGGTTTAAGTGTGGGGGTGGTCAAGGGTAAATGTTATATGTACATTGTTTTACTAATCCCATTTAAACATACTTAGGAGCCCCTGCCTCTTTCAGAGCTTCAAGCATGGACGATGTAGAAGCTCATATGAATTTTTTGCCAGCTAGAGGGGAACTTTCAGACAGGGTACTCTTAAGCACATTAATCCATTTAAATGCTCTTGAGAGTTCTTCCTCTTTATTTTCACTCTGGTACTGTTGCATTAAGGTTAACGTTGTCATTATTCCTTGCCAAACAGGACTATTACACCCAATTGACTAATTCTCTCAGCTCTAACCCTCGTCGTCTCTTCGCCACCCTTAACTCCCTCCTCAAAGTGCCCTCCGCTCCCACCCCCCCGTCACTCTCTCCTCAATCACTGGCTGACTACTTCCGCGACAAGGTGCAAAAGATCAACCTTGAGTTCACTACCAAGCCACCTCCTCCTCTTCACCCTTCAACCCTCTCCCTCAACCAACCAACCCAGACCTCTTTCTCCTCCTTTCCTGATATCTCCGAGGAGGAAACCGCCCGCCTTCTTTCCTCCTCAAAATGCACCACTTGTTCCTCTGATCCCATCCCCACCAACTTACTTAACACCATCTCTCCTACTATCACCCCCTCCATCTGTCATATCCTCAACCTCTCTCTCTCCACTGCAACTGTCCCCGACACCTTCAAGCATGCTGTAGTCACGCCACTCCTCAAAAAACCATCACTAGACCCTACCTGTCCCTCCAACTACCGCCCCATCTCCCTCCTACCCTTCCTCTCCAAGACACTTGAGCGCGCAGTCCACAGCCGCTGCCTTGATTTTCTCTCCTCTCATGCCATCCTTGATCCGCTTCAATCCGGTTTTCGCCCTCTTCACTCGACAGAAACAGCACTTTCTAAAGTCTGTAATGACCTGTTCCTTGCCAAATCCAGAGGCCACTACTCCATCCTCATCCTCCTGGATCTATCCGCTGCTTTTGACACTGTCAATCATGACTTACTTCTTGCCACACTGTCCTCATTTGGGTTCCAGGGCTCTGTCCTCTCCTGGTTCTCCTCCTATCTCTCCCACCGCACCTTCAAAGTTCACTCTCATGGATCTTCCTCCACCCCCATCCCCTTATCTGTTGGTGTTCCCCAGGGATCGGTCCTTGGACCCCTTCTCTTCTCAATCTACACCTCTTCCCTGGGCTCCCTGATCTCATCTCATGGTTTCCAGTATCATCTCTATGCTGATGACACCCAACTGTATCTCTCCACACCAGACATCACCGCGGAGACCCAGGCAAAGGTATCGGCCTGCTTATCCGACATTGCTGCCTGGATGTCCAACCGCCACCTGAAACTGAACATATCCAAGACCGAGCTTATCGTCTTTCCACCAAAACCCACTTCTCCTCTTCCTCCACTTTCTATCTCAGTTGATAACACCCTCATCCTCCCCGTCTCATCTGCCCGCAACCTCGGAGTCATCTTTGACTCCTCTCTTTCCTTCTCTGCGCATATCCAGCAGATAGCCAAGACCTGTCGCTTCTTCCTCTTTAACATCAGCAAAATTCGCCCTTTCCTCTCTGAACACACCACCCGAACTCTCGTCCATGCTCTCATTACCTCTCGCCTGGACTACTGCAACTTACTCCTCACCGGCCTCCCACTTAGCCATCTATCCCCCCTTCAGTCTGTTCAGAACTCTGCTGCACGTCTCATATTCCGCCAGAACCGATATACTCATATCACCCCTCTCCTCAGGTCACTTCACTGGCTTCCGATCAGATACCGCATTCAATTCAAGCTTCTCCTTCTTACCTACAAATGCACTCAGTCTGCTGCCCCTCACTACCTCTCTACCCTCATCTCCCCTTACGTTCCCGCCCGTAACCTCCGTTCACAGGATAAATCCCTCCTCTCAGTACCCTTCTCCACCACCGCCAACTCCAGGCTCCGCTCATTCTGCCTCGCCTCACCCTATGCTTGGAACAACCTTCCTGAACCCTTACGCCAAGCCCCCTCCCTGCCCATCTTCAAGTCTTTGCTTAAAGCCCACCTCTTCAATGCTGCGTTCGGCACCTAACTCTTACCGTTCAGTAAATCCAGACTGCCCCAATTTGACTGCCCCGATCGGACCGACTGTTCACTTGTCCTTTAGATTGTAAGCTCTTTGAGCAGGGACTGTCTCTCTTTGTTAAATTGTACAGCGCTGCGTAACCCTAGTAGCGCTCTAGAAATGTTAAGTAGTAGTAGTAGTAAGCACATTAATCCATTTAAATGCTCTTGAGAGTTCTTCCTCTTTATTTTCACTCTGGTACTGTTGCATTAAGGTTAACGTTGTCATTATTTTTAAAGCCCTTATGCTGCTGACAAAGTTAATCTGGTTTTATTTGTAGTTTCTGCTGCACAGGACTGAAGAAAAGCAGATGCACTTCATTATGCTCAAAGGGCTCTAGAAGTGAGGAGGGCATGAGGAGCTGGTTGAACCTCCAGGGCAGGCACAGAGAGACAAACCACTCTTCATACTGAGAACAGTCAAAATGTCAAGTATTCCCTAAAACTCCTCCTTTGGCCTGGCAAATTCCTGTTGCTCGTTTGGGCTCCCAGTTCAACCAGAACCAGCCATTATTTATTTATTGGGATTTAATAACCACCTTTATGAACAGATTCACCCAAAGCATTATTGAAATACGGCACCGTGCAGAGGTGGCACTAGATAATTTAGGATTCAAGGCTCTTCTCTTCCTCACTACCCGCAACATCCTCTGCCTCCACTCACCTATCCCCATGTGTTTTACCTACCCTACCAGCAGGAAAGCAGAACTTCTTAACTGCATCAGCAGCCTCCTTTGTCAGCTTGAATGTGAAGTGTTAACTGCCCAGTAATAACCTAAATTTTCTCCCATTTTTATATTCCCCTTCTCCCAAACCCATCTAGCCCAACTGTCACACTGACAGTCTTTGCCTTGATCCACATGCCGTGGCTCCTGGCCAGTAAATGTCACCATTGTGTGATGACTGAGACTTCCTTCTCCTCCCACACCACCCTCAGGAGCTAGAACACAGTTTCATCAGCATCTCTAACCTTGGACGATCCAAGGAGACGCTGGGCTTGGGAACCAGCACAGCACTACTTCTCAAGTGCTCTTACACGAATGCATTTTTCTTGTGCAGATTTTTAATAGCCGTACTCATCCTGGAAAGGGCACTTTTTATGGAACAAAATAAGAATTGTTCAGCGATTATGTTGGTTATGAGCTTTAGAGGGCACATAAGTTCTGTCTTCAGATATATTTGAGGAACTGACCTCTGTAATCTAATCTATTCTCCTTAGGATCAGAAGAGTTTGTCAGGCTTGGAGGCAGTGGCATGGAAATTCTTTTCAATCTTGTCGTTTCATTTCAGTTTCTACTCTAATGTTTCAGAACCGCAAAATAGTTCCGTTTCTAGACTTTGAACCGGCATGCTGTGAACTATGGTGGTTATAATCTTGTGTCTAAGTTTTGAAATCAACACCATAGATGCAGAATGGTGATGCAACACCAGAGCAGCCTAGGATCCCCCTTCTAGGAAATGAGTTTCTCAATAGTTCTGCAAGTCAGTTCAATGGTCTTGAGCAGGGTTGAAAAAATAAATGTTGGTTATCTGCATGATTGAAAGGATGTTCCTGGTGCCTGAATTGCTGCTACAAGGAACAGATATTACTGTAGCCCAGCATGGAACTACGTAGCTGGTAGCTGAAGACATGCCAGGTCCTAGAAAGCAGGGCATGCTGCTGTGGCCCATATGGACTCCACAGAGAACTAGATGCCACTGATTAGGTAGGTGGGGAGGGAAGGTATCTTGGGGTAAGAGGAGCTGAGTGAGGAAGGGGCTGGTGGAAGGGGAAGGAAGAAAAGGATGAAATGGGAAAAGAAAGCTCAGCTTTTATCCTAATAAGAAGGAAATTTGGCAACTCAAATTTTGGATGTTGTCAAAAATTATCTACCTTAACAGGAAACTCTGTTTGAATCTTCTTAAAGCTGAGCTATCAGCTGGAGTCTTCAAAATATCAAGCCCCACAAGGGTCTCCTTTGTCCCTGACTCTATTCGGTGTTATCATGATGGATAGATTTCTGGTTAATCTGGAGGCAAACTATATATATATGTGTGTGTATATATATATATATATATACACACACACACACAAATGATATTGCTCTGCTCCTACCCGTAAAGTGTAAAACTTTAATACCACATGGTCTGTCGAGGCTTGTACAGATGCTGTTGAATCATGGTTGCAAAATTATTGTCTTAAGATAAATGTTAGTACAACAAAAATGATCTGGCTAAGGACTTTGGCACCACCACTTATAGGTAATGCACTCCCTTTAAACAATATGGCAATGAACAATGAAGCAACATTGAAGGTGCTTGGCATCTCCATTGAGTATATCACGTTGCTCAATAGACCAAGCAGATTTTCTGGAAACTGAGGCAACTGTACAGAATATGAAACTACTTCTCTTTTACCCAGTTCAATAGTCCACGCCCTTATAATTAGCAAATTGGATTATTGTAATTTACTTTGTTGGTTACTTAAAGGTGTTATATAGGGTCTGTGCTAGGACCGCTGCTTTTTAATATATTTATAAATGATTTAGAGATGGGAGTAACTAGCGAGGTAATTAAATTTGCTGATGACACAAAGTTATTCAAAGTTGTTAAATCGCAACAGGATTGTGAAAAATTACAAGAGGACCTTACAGGACTGGGAGACTGGGCGGCTAAATGGCAGATGATGTTTAATGTGAGCAAGTGCACGGTGATGCATGTGGGAAAAAAGAACCCGAATTATAGCTCCGTCATGCAAGGTTCCACGTTAGGAGTTACGGACCAAGAAAGGGATCTGGGTGTCGTCGTCGATAATACGCTGAAACCTTCTGCTCAGTGTGCTGCTGCGACTAGGAAAGCGAATAGAATGTTGGGTATTATTAGGAAAGGTATGGAAAACAGGTGTGAGGATGTTATAATGCTGTTGCATCGCTCCATGGTGCGACCGCACCTTGAGTATTGTGTTCAATTCTGGTCGCCGTATCTCAAGAAAGATATAGTAGAATTGGAAAAGGTGCAGCGAAAGGCGACTAAAATGATAGCGGGGATGGGACGACTTCCCTATAAAGAAAGATTAAGGAGGCTAGGGCTATTCAGCTTGGAGAAGAGATGGCTGAGGGGAGACATGATAGAGGTATATAAAATAATGAGTGGAGTGGAACAGGTGGATGTGAAGCGTCTGTTCACGCTTTCCAAAAATACTAGGACTAGGGGGCATGCGATGAAATTACAGTGTAGTAAATTTAAAACAAATCGGAGAAAATTTTTCTTCACCCAACGTATAATTAAACTCTGGAATTCGTTGCCGGAGAAAGTGGTGAAGGCGGTTAGCTTAGCAGAGTTTAAAAAGGGGTTGGACGATTTCCTAAAGGACAAGTCCATAAACCACTACTAAATGGCCTTGGGAAAAATCCACAATTCCAGGAATAACATGTATAGAATGTTTGTACGTTTGGGAAGCTTGTCAGGTGCCCTTGGCCTGGATTGGCCGCTGTCATGGACAGGATGCTGGGCTCGATGGACCCTTAGTCTTTTCCCAGTATGGCATTACTTATGTACTTATATAGGAGACTGCAGCTAGACTGATCTGCCAGGCAAACAAAAGGGAAAGAGCAACTCCATTGTTCAGACAACTGCATTGGCTTCCTATGGAAGCATGAACGCTGTTTAAATTATGTATGTTAATACTCAATATTATTCATGGTTCTGTGCCTTTGCCATTCACATTCATTCTGTTATTTTCTTCCACTGGGAAAAGTTATTGATCAAATGGTCAGTTAAAGCTAAGTTACCCATCTGTTGATGGTATTAGATAAATGTGTCCATTCTCTAATGATCTCCTACCAATCTGCAACTATGTAGAATGTTTTGCCAACAGAAATCAGGTTGGAAACAAACAGTGAAATATTTATGAAACATTTAAAAACTTTTTTATTTTTTCAATTGAGTTTTCCTTGTAAATGTTTTATTTCTTACCAAACTCGTAATTATGTTTTCTGTGATGTGTCTTAGTTAAGATTTTTTCTGGAAGGTAGAGAGGTGTTTCTATTTGATTAACATCATTTGGCTAATTTGGAATCATTACTTCCGGACACATATAGTGTTAGAGGATAATTGCTCTGTTACCCAATTTCTCTCTCTCACTCTTTTTGTTTTTTAAATAGTTTACCAGCTTCCTACAGTTTTTCCTGAATCCTGTTCTCCCCTAGGTGTGGACTGTAATCTTTTAGAATTATTTCTGTAATGTTACTATTAGTAGATATTTTTTTGTTAATATTTTTTTTCCTACTCAAAAGAATGTTCTCTTTGATGAAATTGTAAATGGAAAAAAAAAATCTTTTCTATTTAAGCAATATTTAAATGATGACATTTTTAACTGTGATTATGTACACTTCTAGCTATATATGTTCCCAGTATCCAACTTGAGCTGGATTATCTTATTATGATCCGCACTGAACCATATAGGTAAATGCGGAGTATAACTGTAGCTGTAAATAATATATGGTTCTGCTCTGCCATTACTGATTCTTAAGTCTCCTTTCTCTTTTCATAGTAACATTGTAGCATAGTAGATGATGGTTGATAAAGACCTTACAGTCCATCCAGTCTGCCGAACAAGATGAACTCATTACATATGGTATGATGTGATACTTCATATGTATACCTGATCTTGATTTGTCCTTGCCATTTTCAGGGCACAGACCATAGCAGTCTGCCCGGCACTGTCCTTGTTCTAAATTTCTGAAGTTGTCTAAGCCCCTGCAGCCCATCCAAATCTATTCAGCCACGATCAGGGCTCAGGCCGTAGAAGTCTTGCCCAGCACTGGCTTTGTTTCACAATTAGCGGCATTCCTACCTAATCTCCGCTAACCTTCTTTGGATTCATTCCTTCCAATCAGGATTCCTGTGAGTGGAGGAGTAGCCTAGTGGTTAGTACAGCGGACTTTAATCCTGGGGAATTGGGTTCAATACCCACTGCAGCTCCTTGTGACTCTGGGCAAGTCACTTAACCCTTTAGTGTCCAATGTTCCCATAATAAGCCATATAGGAACAGATTGATGGGAACATTGGACACTAAAGGGTTAACCCTCTATTGCCCCAGGTACAAATAAGTACCTATATATACTATGTAAACTGCTTTGAATGTAGTTGCAAAAAACCACAGAAAGGTGGTATATCAATTCCATTTATCCCACACATTTTTCAATTCCATTACCATTTGCATCTCCACCTCCTCCCACAGGGGGTATTCCAAGTACCTACCATCCTCTCAGTGAAAACATACTTCCTGACATTACTCCTGAGTCGGCCCACTTTCAACCTCAATTCATGTCCTCTAGGTCTACCACCTTCCTATCTCTGGAAAATGTTTGCGGATTTATACCTTGCAAATATCTGAACGTCTGAAAGGTATCAATCCTCAAATAATAATGCCCCTATGATCAAAGCTAACAGCATGCAAATTCATGTACACTATTAGACAATCCTCCCACAGAAGTTGTTTGACAGTCTGAGCTGTCAAAAAAAAAAGCCCCGGACCTACCAAACAGGAGGCCCCCCACACACACACAAGGGGCTGGAGGACTGGTGGACCTCCAGCACTCCTAACCCTCACCCCCTTGAACAAGTAGTTTCCCTGATGGTCCAGTGGCCTTCTCCCCCCCCCCACCCCCAGACAAATGGGGGGATGGAGGTCTGGTGGTCCTCTAGCCCCCTCCTAAACCTGACACCAAAAAGAAAAAAACCTCCCTGGTGGCGCAGTGGTCTACCCTACCCCCACACGCACTCACCACCCACCCTGGTAGTCTAGTGTCCCCCAAATCCACCCGGTACCTTGTAGTTATACTTCCAGCGTCGCTTCCAAAGTGGCGACGCCTTGCCTTGCCCTGCCCTACCCAGTGCATTTTGGGATGTGCTGGGCGGCCATATAAGGGAGACCTTATATGGTAGGGAAGCCCCAACCAGCGCATCCCAGGATTTGAACCTAGAATAAGAGTGGTCAAAGTGCAATGAGATTGATAACTGATTCCACAATGTATGGGCTGAACAGCAAAAGCTAATGAACAGGAAGAATCAAATACTAATTTTCCCAAAAATGGGACTATAAGGAAGTTAGCACCCAAAGAATGTTCTAGAACAATGTATCAGCATATTAGACAAGTGTAGAAGAACACCAGTGTAGTAAAAGCTTTATGGGCAAGAGGATCTTAAACTGTACTCTGCAAGATATTGGTAACCAATGTTAGTCGATTAACAAAGGGATCACGTGATCATTAATGATTGGCATTATAAAGGAATCTGGGTTGGGTGTGTGTTGAAAGTGGAATGACATGGATAAGAAGGTGAAGGATGAGAAATATGTAGCCTGATTGGGGGGGGGGGGTGTAAGAAAAGGGGGGATGAGGCAGGATAGGGGGTGTGGAATTGAGAAGTCTGGTGGGAACCTTGGCTATGGTGACAGCTGTACCTGAGGCAAATACCTATTTACTTTTCAGAGGGGCACAAGCATGTGCTTGACAACATGCTCGTGAGGAAGGGAGAAATTTGGGCTGGAGCCTGATTTACTAAACTTTTTTCCCTCATAGACACAGAAAGAAAAAATAAAAACGCCTTTGTAAATTACAAGCCTTAGAGGACCTGTGGAAGACCTGAATATTCCCCTCCCCACTCCCACTCCCCATCTCCTACTTCTCTTTTTCCCCACTCTTCAGTAGTGACAGTAGGGAAGTTCAGACTTCTCAGCTGCTAGCTCCAAAGGTTTTTGAAATATGCAGAAGATAAACTTCCATATATTGGGTCTTCAGTGTATGCAAATTTAACTCATGCATATTCATTGCATTTATCCTAACAACCCAACTGGTTGCCTGGATAAATTTGGGAAGTCCTGATCTAGAGTGGGGCTGGAAGACACAGTTGATGTAATCTATTTGGATTCCAGCAAAGCCTTGATATGGTTCCTCACAGAACACTCGTGAATAAGTTGAGAGGGCTGAACTTAGGACCCAAAGTGGTGAACTGGATTGGAAACTGGTTGACCGATAGGCGACAGAGAGGGTAAATGGAATCTGCTTGGAGGAAAGGAAGGTGCTTTAGGAGTTGGTGCCAATTCTGTTTAATATTGGGTGAATCTCTTCATAAAAGCGGTTAAAAATCCCAATAAATAATTGATATATTTGTGAGAGACTATGCTGAAGAGTTAGAGGGAGAAGTTTGCATTTTTGTGAATGACACAAAGGTAGCCAATAGAGTGGATATTCCGGAGGGAGTAGAAACCATGAGAAAATGGTCAAAGGTCTGGCAGTTAAAATTTAACAGAAGCAAAAAGATAGTGGGAGATGGATCATGGACTCCAGAAATGAGGGGAACAAACCTGGTGCTTAACAAAGCTTTATTGATCAAAGACTCAACACAGTACCATGTTTCGGGCTTAGGCCTGCTTCAGGAGTCTAAATGGTAGAATACAAATTCTCCATTATTGTATCTTTTCAAACTTGTAATACAGAGAGATGGGTCTTGATGAAGACCTTTGTGGTAATGTTGCTAAAAGTAGAAGATATATATGTCTTCTAACCATGTAGCTTGAAAAACTAGTAATAAAAAAAAAAGCTGTGTCGAGTCTTTGATCAATAAAGCTTTGTTAAGCACCAAGTTTGTTCGCCTCATTTCTGAAGTCCGTGTTCCATCTCCCACTATCTTTTTGCTTCTACTATACTCCGAATGATTGCACAGTTCTTCACCCAGGAGGATTTCTAGTTAAAATTTAACGCCGAGAAGTGCACAGTGATGCACTTGGGGGTGCAGAAATCCAAAGGAGATGTACCAGATAGGAGGAAAGAGGTTGATAAGTACATCTCAGGAGAGGAACCTTGGGGTAATGGTGTCTGAGGATCTCAAGGTGATAAAACAATGCGACACTGCGGTGGCCATGACCAGAAAGATGCTAGGCTGCACAGATAGGGGTATAACTAGAAGAAGAAACAAGGTGTTGATGCTCCTGTAGAAATCACTGGGGAAGCCACACTTGAGTATTGTATAGTTTTGGAGGCCGTATCTTGCTAAGGACATAAAAAAGACTTGAAGCAGTTCAGAGAAAAGCGACAAAAATGGTATGTGGTTTGTGTTGCGAGACATAGGAGAGACTTGAGGACCAAAACATGCACCCTGGAGGAAAGGAGAGACGGGGCGATATGATAGACATTCAAATATTTGAAAGGTATTAATTTACAAACAAACCTTTTCTAGAGATGGTAAAATGGTAGAACTGAAGAACATGAATTGAGGTTGCAGGAGGGCCGACTCAGGAATAGTATCAGGAAGTACTTTTTCATGGAGAGGGTGGTAGATACATGGAATGCCCTCCCACAGGAGGTGGTAGAGATGAAAACAGGAAGCAAAGCCTGTGCTCAGCAGACTTCTATGGTCTGTGCCATGATCACAGCTGGATAGATTCAGTTTCAGTAACTGGAGAACAAGGCCAGTGCCAGGCAGACTTCTACGGTCTGTGCCCCAAAAACAACAAGGACAAATCAAGATCAAGTATCAACATCACTCCATATGAGTTTATCTTCTTAGGTAGACTGGACAATACAGGTCTTCATCTGCTGTCATCTACTATACTATTATGACCACACAGGTTTGTGTGTGTTTGGGGAGGGGGGGGGGGGGAGCACGTTCTAAGCAATGATGTTGAGGTTTGCTGTGTAGGAGATAATTGTCAGAGCTGAAGACATGCCCATGAGTTCTGTGGCTTCACTGATGTGTTGCTGTTGCTTCCCTTCATTTGTGTAGTGTATTGTATGATAACTGCAGGGTGTAAGGAGGATTACATTCTCAAAAAGCTTCCTATTGGAATTTACAATACCATTATATTACAATTTTAATAAAATCTCCAACAACCGAGAATAATTATAATTATTAATTTAAAACCAGATATATTTTAAGGGCCATACAAAAAGACAGAAATGGCGTAATTTAAGGAAATTCAATAAGAATATCGCCGGTGGTGAGGGCTTTTAT
Source organism: Microcaecilia unicolor (assembly GCF_901765095.1). Classification (NCBI taxonomy): domain Eukaryota; kingdom Metazoa; phylum Chordata; class Amphibia; order Gymnophiona; family Siphonopidae; genus Microcaecilia; species Microcaecilia unicolor. Next base: position 9,733 of record NW_021963137.1, on the reverse strand, counting down.
ATTGAGCAGTTTCTTCCTATGGCGTGCTTGCATTTTTAGCATGCGCTAAACGCTAGAGATGCCCATATATTCCTATGGAAGTCTGTAGCATTTAGCGCACACTAAAAACTTTACTGCACCTTTGTAAAAGACAACCCCCCCCCCCCCCCCGTTTCTCATGTGCATCCAGCTCAGTCGGATACAGGGCTGGGAGGATTTTGTTTCCCTTGTATTCTATAATACGGCGCCTAAGTGCAACATCATGTAGTAGGAAGGTGGGCAGAGCATGGCTACATGGGTAAATTACACAATACTATAATTTACATGCATTGCAGCAATTTAGAAGTGAGCATTTGCACCAGCTGCATGGCTGGCAATGGGGTCCATTTTACAAAGCTGCAATAAGCACTAGCACGTGCTTACTGCAGGTTAAAAAGGTAGTTCTGGAATTGGTGCACACTTCCCATGCTATAAAAAATAGTTTTGGGGGGGGGGGGCAGAGAGTAGGTGAGCCCTGAGCTATTATGTTGCATGGGCATTAACGCATGCTGACCGATTAGTGCAGGATTAGCACAGGAGCTGTAATGGCTCCCATGCTAATGGCCATGCACTAATTGGGTACCATCCACTGAATTATGAAGGCATCAAATCCCGTTTTAGTTGTGCACCAGCCTTACTTTAAAGCACTGATTCCCCCACTCCCTTCTCCCCCATTAGAAGCCCCTTGCTCCTTAGTCATGCCTGTCATCAAAATCTTAACTCCAGCCCTGATTCTGTCCTGCACAAATGGAGAAGTTTAGAGAAAAAAAAAAGCTTGCTGATAAAATGTTTCTTTGCAAGTGTCTATGTTGGCAAAAATGTGACATGGTAGCCCATCTTTCATTGGGCTGGACTGTACCTGGCATAAGATGCAGCACTTTAGCCAAAAAAGTTGACTATTGTTCTTCCTGAGGTCGCATCCTGTCCTTTGGCTGGCAATATTGCTGTCAGGGAAATGCAGGATAAAAGCACTTAAAGGGACTGTTCTAGTGTTTACAGCAAAAGACTGGGATTCTGCCAGGTACTTGTGACCTGGACTGGCCACTGTTGGAAGCAGGATACTTAACTAGAAGGACCTGGTATAGCTATTCTTATGTTCTTAACCAGGGTACAAATATCAGATTTTCTTGTGACCTTGCAGAAGTCATTTTATCTCTTTGCCTCAGATATATGCTTAGACTTAGTCTCTGCCTTGGAAAGACTTCATTGGCCTGAATACTAACTATGCTGTAAGCCATCCTGAGCTTCTGAAGCTTTTCTCAAATATGTATAAAATGAAAAGAGCTGAATCTTTGAGCTGATCAGTGAGTTGCAACAAGTCTCATTTTAAGAAATGAGATTTACTCAGAGGGACAGTTTTATACATGTGGTCCTCAGGCTCTCTGAACCTGCTCATTGCTTTGTGAAACGGAGAGGGACATAATTTTCAAACTGTGATCCATGGGTATGTATAGGGAAGTTAGGCGCATCTGTACTTTCAACTGGGCGCTGTTTTAAATTATCCAAGGTGAATTTTTTTCCAACTAAAATAGTGCAGGGAAAGGGGGATGGGATTTGATAAACCGCACAGAAATGCGATATTTAAGTACTTATTTTGTACCTAGGACTTGCCCAGAGTCACTCACAAGGAGCTACAGTAGCAATCGAACCCGGTTCTCAGGCCACTGAACTAATACTACTCCTCCACGCCACAGAGTCCATCAGTCCTGGAGAAAACAGGATTCTTTGCAGTTTAATGTCACTTAATAAATTAACAAAATTACTATTATGTTGCGTTCAGGTGTTGAGCTTGTGCAACCAGATAGGTTCGCGAATCTGAAAACATACTATTTATTACCTTATTGCCCGATGCTATTTTTTAAAAACGAAATCGACATAAACGTCATGACAGCTTCCAAGAAACAATTTCACTGCCTGCATTTTCAAAGCAGTGCTGGCTGAAGTTCATCGTGTGGAGAGAGTTCCAAGTTAAACTTTCCCATCGCCCGAAAGAGAGCCGGGGGCGGTTAAAGGGAAGGGCCATTGTCTCCTTCTCGCTTGAAACGTGCCTTGATCCTGCTGGCACAACCAGTGCCCGGGGCGAGTTCCTGTTTAGCAAGCGTCGACGCTAAGTCCCCACTGCCACGGTATTATTTAATAATAGCAGGCAAACCACAGACGCCAGCCGGCCTTCCAGTCTCACGGTACAGCCGCAAGGCTGGGAGGAGAAAACCACGAGAGCGCTGCCAGCCTTTCCCTCCCACCATTCAAACAATAATAATAAGAAAACAACAATACGAGGAAACTCCCAGAGGAAGCCCGCAGAACTCTCACGCGCTTCCACCCTGCTACAATCAATGAACGGCGAGGAGACGCCACACGTGTGAATATCCTGCAGCTCGCGCTTCCAGCCAGCAACAGGTGGACGCGGAGACTGGAGAGACCCTGCAGGTGGCAGGAAGTGAGGTCATTTCCTGTCCTCTCAGTGCTTGGCTGCTAGAGAGGAGCTAGAACAGTCCTCAATTTCTCATAGCAAGTTTCAAGTTTAGTTTTAGGTGACACGCTGCCTCCTGCCTTACAAACAAACCAGGCGGCTTAGAACAGTCATTATAGGTATGGTAACAAGATGGAAATGTTGTGTTGAAGGACAGAATAGCCAGCCCGTCTAGACTGGACAACATGGGACTTGGGGTGAGAACCCAAGGATTAGGATCCTTTAGGTTGCCAGAGATGAGTGATACAGAGTGAAAGACTTTTTGTTGACCTTTGAAAGGGTAGCCACAGCCTTCGGTAGTGTGGGCCATTAGATTGGCACCCTGTTGGACTGGTGAGGCTTTGGCCACATATTAGGAGCAGGCTGCAGAATATGAGGTTGTCTGCTGTACACTGCTATAAAGGATTACTTGGGCATTGGACCAAGGAGCACTACCAATGGGCCTTTAAGGCAGTGTAGCTGCAGCCCAGAGAGAGTCCAAAGGCCTTAGCCCTATGCCTACAAGACCTGGTGTACAGGAGACTGCAACCTGAGGGGAAGACCCCAGCATCTATAGAGGAGGAACTGATGCTTGAACAATATTTACATGCAGTGTTTCTAGACTTGAGAAACTGGTTAATAAAAAAAGGAAATCTCTCCTATGCAGCCCATCCTGACCGCAGGTTTTTTTTTTTTTTTTTTTTAATTTAAGCCCTGCTGTAAGGAAGAGCCCCATTCCACAGAGAAGGATGCTCCGGTCCTTAGGGACATCCAGTAAAGAATGGAATGGAAGAAAGAAGGCTGATATATCCCCTGGGATATTCCAAGTGCCTTAAATGGGGAGGCTGAGCAGAAAGGAAGGAAAGGGTATTCCAGATGTTTTTCTTGTGGAGAAAAGGGCCACTATAAAGGGAGTGCCTGAAGCAGGTGAGTTTAGCAGGAGACCCACATTCTGAGTATAAGGAAGCTGTTATCTTGGACTTGCAGTATGGATTTCATTGGGTAGAATCAGTGACTATAAATTCCACACAGTTTTGAGGTGCAAGTTCAAAACCAGGATTGACCAAAAAGACTTCCTCATAGATCTGTTCAACTTGGTCTCTCTGCTAGTATGTCTAAGAACTATTTGAGAAACTGCCTTTTTTTTTTTTTTTGTAAGAGCATATATCTTTCAGGGGAGTAGACAGCAGGGAATACTTAGGTGCTTACAAAGAACTCTAGTTTTTTGCAGTTATGACACTGCTTTTATCCTTTCAGGAGCTGTTAACATAAATGACTGACATATTAATGAAATGGATATGTAATAAGCCTGTAATCTGATAAGCCATAAGGAGTTCTTTTGGGGTACAGAGCAGAACTGTAAGATGAAAATCTTGAGTTCTATTTCTCAAGGCCAATTTACTTTCTGTCATTTGCTTCAGTTTTACCAGCATTTGGGTCAGTATGCAAAGGGACTTCCAAATTTAGAAGTTGCTTGCTAATTATTATTATTTATTTGGATTTTGCTCACACCTTTTTCAGTAGTAGCTCAAGGTGAGTTACATTCAGTGTACACTGGATGTTTCCCTGTCCTTGGAGGGCTCACAATCTAGGTTTGTACCTGAGGCAATGGAGGGTTAAGTGACTTACCCAAGATCACAAGGAACAGCAGTGAGATTTGAACCAGCCACCTCTAGATTTCAAGACCAGTTCTCTAACCACTAGGCCACTCCTCCACACCCCTATCCATGAATTTATATATAATGCTGCTGAAAATTCCCTCTAAACACGCAGGCTGTATCTGTATAGTGCCAGGTCAGAGCAAGGACATTCCATCTAGCTATCCCCCCAGGATCTATATAGTGCGCCTAGAGTTCTGTGCCAAAGTCCAAGCGAATTCTATAACAGTGCATGTAACTTAATTGGCTTAACAAGCCAAGCAGCGTTGTTAACAGCACTTAACAAGAAATAATGAGCACTAATTGACTAATTAGAATTTATGTGCACAAATTGCTAAACTGTAATGCAGAGCGCCTAAATTTTAATGCATGCAGGCAAAATGGGTATAGTTATGGCAGGGAAATGGGTGTTCTAAAATTTACTACTACTACTTAACATTTCTAAAGCGCTACTAGGGTTACGCAGCGCTGTACAATTTAACATAGAAGGACAGTCCCTGCTCAAAGAGCATGTGTAGTTACAGATGACTCAGTGCACATAAATCTACGAGATGGGTTTTATGCCATGTTTTCGTTGGTGTAAACGGATGCACGTAGTTTTAGGCACTGGGATATACCATGCTTAAATCTAGGTGCCGCTTATAGAATGCGCTTAGGCAGAAATGTTTTACGCACAGATTTTTTAGGCACCTTATATAGAATCTTCTGTATGTATAGCAGTGAAACTCAGCCATTGTCCTTCTAACTAAGTGCTTTAATTTAGGACAAAAAGGCTGTATATCGCTGCTATCCATAACCCCCCCCCCCCCCAAATTGTATAAATTGCACCGAAATTTATGCTTAGTGCACACATTAATGTGCATAAGTTATAGAATAAGGTCAGTTGTGTGTGGAAATTAATAATGAGGAACTGATTAGTGTTAATGAACAATAATAGGCTGTAAATGGCCTTCATAGGCACTAATTGGCACCAACTAGCAGTTTATGTGCATAGCTGCCCTTAGTCGGTATTCTAGAAATTGCACATGCAAAATCTATCGCGTGCAACTTCTAGGGGTGTGTGGCTAGGAAGGGGAATGAGTGGGTCAGGCCGTGGCCAGGATTAATGCACGCAGGTTATAGAATATATAACTGGCATCAGGTGTGCACAGTTACACTAGCCATTGAGCTGGTGTAAGTGCTTGCACTTGAAGTGACACATCTAAATGGACACTAATATTCTAGAAAAGCAATTATGCACGTAATTGCTGCTATAGAATTCTCATTTAGTGCATTCTATCGGGGTGCCCTTTCTTGACTTTACCACATAGTGGGCAGTGATCTCTACATATTCATCACCACTAATTATACATGTGAAGGGTAAGTCTGTGGGCGCTTACAATTATACACCACTTGCATGCTGTTCTGTAAGGGCAGTTGTAAGTGGCATTGCATATAAACGCAAGGGGGCGTTCACATGAGTGCAGCATAGTGGTTAGAGCACCGGTCTTGACCAGAGGTGGCTGGTTCAAATCCCACTGCTGCTCCTTGTGATCTTGGGCAAGTCACTTAACCCTCCATTGCCTCAGGTACAAATCAAGATTGTGAGCCCTCCTGGGACAGAGAAATATTCAGTGTACCCGAATGTAACTCACCTTGAGCTACTACTGAAAAAGGTGTGTGCAAAATGGAAATAAAATAAATAGAAGAGCATTGGCAGAGCCGCCACTTACGTGCACAATTTATAGAATACAGTAAATTAGGTGTGCCTTTATTGCACTGAGATGCTCGCATTTACACCAGGTGTACTGTATGGCTTCTTTAACTGTGGGGCCCTAAATGTTAGGTGCGCTGACATGGGGTTATGCTAGCATTCTATAAGGAATTTGGGTGCCCAGATGCCATTATAGAATAGGCCTCACTGTATGGCACCAAGATGCCTAAAAGGAAGTACCTGTTTATATTGCCCTCAAAGTGGTGCTGAATATAGGCAATTTTTAATGCAATGGGCGGCATTTTAAAAAACCACTGGCTGCTGCAGCTGTATATTGGCCCAACTGTTCTTTCGACAGCCCCACATTCTCTCACCCACCCCTCTGGGAAATGGCTTGCAATTTGGGGGCCAAAAACAGTTATCAGCTTATCCAACGCAGAGGAGATTGCAGCTGTTCCTGAAGTCATATGTATGTAAAGCTTGATGGGATATTCTTTGAATGACAGTATTACTAATCACTAGTTAGTACTGGTATAGAACACACATGTGGATATCAGATATCATCTCCTTTTTAGTCAGCCTTCTCCTCTTGCCTAATTCATGGTGCAGTAGCTGTACAAACACTCCTTCCCATAACAATGTATTGAGATGTATCCTCCCAAGACCAGGCAGTTTATCATCAAGGGAAAAGACAGAATGAGTGCTTGATAGATGCATTATTTACAAAGTTTCCTTGATTATGATTGGGACTTTTGATGGTATTATGTTTTGTGGAGGATTGGATGACTATTTCATGTAGCATTGTTGTTCATATTTTATGTTTGTAAGGCAAGTTTTGCTCAAATCATTGTGCTTATTGGGGAGACTGCATCTACCTGTCTATTTGTCCATCTGTATGCATAGGCACAAAGACACACACACATGTACAAAGACATATGCCTTGTTAAACCCCTGTTAACCTAAGGAGATGCACTTTACCATATCTTTTCACACCCAGTCCCCCAAATAGACATGTATGAGTTTGCAGATAGAGGAAAGGGAAACACACCATTTTGACACACTAAGGGATGGATTCTATAAATGGCACTCAAAAATGGGCACTGGAAAAGATAGGCACTAAGCACGATTCTATAAAGTGTGTGTGCATTTTATAAAATAACGCTTAGCTCTGATTCCTGTGCCCTAACTTTAGGCTCCAGACTTACGTCTACCGAAACCAGGTGTAAATGCCGGCACCCAAGTTGGGCACAGAGACCCAGTATTTTGTAACAATGCATGCAACTTTTCTGAATGCCCCTGACACACTCATGCCCCTATCATGGCCATGCTATGGGATTTGGGCGCCAAGCATTATAGAATAGTGTGCAGCCAGATGTTGGCACAAATCCTAATTGGTTCCAATTAATTCCAATAGGTAGCATTGAATTATTGCTTATTAACAGTTTATTAGCCAATTAAATTTCATGCACATTTTGGAATCGCACCTGAATTTAAGTATCTAAAATTAAGGCCATAAATAGAATCAAGGGGTAGGTGTGGACTTTCCAACTAGTGATATCTGTATGGATATTGGTCATTTAATTTGTATCCAAAAGACGGTGTTATGAGCCCAAAGCCTTTTGCTTTGAGAGTTGCTATTCAGATCTTCAGTATACTGTGCTGGAAAAAGGATGACATTTAGGAACTATGGACCTGATATTGAAAAACAAAAGAAACAAAAAAATCTTGAGCTTCTTAAATTTAAGCTCCTAGGTTTGTGCTGTATTTCCAGCCAAACCTAGGAGCATGTTGTCAGCTGAAAATTCATCTTAAAAGTTATACTTACAAATTTAGGCCTACCATTCATTTGTCTAAATTTATGATGCTGATTTATGAGCCTAGTGTGGCTCAAGCACTTGGCAGAGACACTAATGGCTGAAGACTGGAGTTAGAGAAGAAGAGCAGGAGAAAAGGAAGCCCACTGCCTGCCATTGGCTGCTACAGACTGTACTTTGCTGTGTTCTGCCTAGGAGATGTACCCGTTTCTTTAAGTACTATAGAGTCTTAAGACTGAAAGGGCCCTCAAAAGGAACTTATCTTCCTAGGGTCCACAGATCCTGTATCATCCTAGACCAGTGTTTATGAAGGTATTTGTGACTGTGACCCCGTGATAGTGACTAAATAAAATTGTGTTTTCCCCCAGAGGTACAGAATAATGATGCACTTATGGATAGCTCATCCAGGTCGTGATCCCAAATGTGGTTGACCCACAGTTTGGGAAATTCTGACCTAGATAAATGTTTAACTTTGTTTTTGTAACCCTAAGAGACAGATTCCATCACCTCACTAAAGACTTGGGCCCTGTTTACAAAGGCATGCTAGCGATCTTTAGTGCATGCTAAAATTAGTGTATGCTAACTGTATAGGCACCCATAGGAATATTGTGGGCATCTACACAGCATGCGCTAATTTTTAGCACACATTAAAGAACGCTAGCGTGTCTTTGTAAACAGGGCATTGATTTGCTAAAAGTCACTATTGCAGTACCACACACAGGCATGCATTCATAAACATTATTCACCACAGGTCCCATTTTATACAGTTGGACCTATTTATTAATAATGTGCTTGAACTGTATTAACGCACTCGAACACGGTCACGCACTTTGGTAAGATTAATTTTATAACAAATTGCCTAGGTTCTGTGGATAAATCTCTCTTGTCTGTACCCTTCTCCTCTACTGCTAATTCCAGACTCCGTTCCTTTTATCTCGCTGCACCTCACGCCTGAAATAGGCTTCCCGAGCCTGTACGTCTAGCCCCGTCTTTGGCTGTTTTTAAATCCAGGCTTAAAGCCCACCTCTTTAACGCTACTTTTGACTCCTAACCACTACTCACTTGCCCTGTACCCTTTTATCCCCCACCTCTTTAAGGGGTAGATGCATCAAGCAAACGTAAAAAAATCAGAAACGTAAAAACCTTTACCGAATCTCAAATAACGAAGCATGCTCCAAAAACACAGCCCCAAAAAGTTTGGTGCAGTATTGAAAAGAACGATGCACTAATTCCCGTCGGTAATCGGCTCGTAAAGCATGCGCAAAGCAGCCAAGCGTTATGCTGGCTGCTCTGCGCATGCCAGAAACGTAAGAAAAAAAAGAAAACACAAACACGTGGCTCCCCACTTTCCCCTGCATGTCTCCACAAACATTAAAGGATCGGGAGGGGGCAAAGGCGCTCATCAGCAGCGTCCTGTATGGACGGCCTGGCCTTGCCCCCCCCCCCCCCCCCCCCCGAAGTCCCCGCTGCTCCCCGCTGCTCCGTTTGTGAAATAAAAGCTTTTAAAAATGAAACCTTTGCAGTTGCTGGGCTCCCCCTCCCTTCCTGTGTCTCTCTTCTTTAGTCGGCAATGCTCCGCCTCCTGCACTCCTCCACCTCCATGCCCCGCCCCCCGATTTCGTCACCGCCGCTCCCCCCCCCCCCCCACCGGACCCCCCTCCACCATAATGGCCGGTGCAGCGCCTCTCACCTATGTTTGAAGGCACTGCACATGATGGATCAGCTATTCTTTAGCTCTTCTGTCTCCTCCGATGTCTCCTTTTTCTTCCTGTGTCCGCCCTCCTCTGACGTCAGTTGCCCCCTCCCGATCCTTTTTTAATTTAGTTTCCTTTTTTATTTTAGGCACAGGGAAGCAGGGAGCCACTTTTCTTTTAAAACATGCCAGCAATTTGGTTTTTCATCGTGCAGGGGGCAGTGGGGAGATGACAGCTCAGGCTTTAACGACAGGTCTGAGCTGACGTTAAATTTCTGGTGGTAAGTGAATCGTTGCTATCGTCAGTATGGTTAGTGCATTCCGAATTGTCTACATTTCAATGGTAGTTTCTCATTTGCATTCCAGTTTCGTTAGCTGCTACTGCCGTCGAAAAATAGGCTTTAG